>NC_077231.1:297884919-298167646 GCF_027887165.1 Monodelphis domestica | reverse complement strand
CTTCCTTCCCTCCTTCCTTCCTTCCTTCCTTCCTTCCTTCCTTCCTTCCTTCCTTCCTTCCTTCCTTCCTTCCTTCCTTCCTTCCTTCCTTCCTCCCTCCCTCCCCTCCCTCCCTCCCTCCCTCCTTTCTTTCTTTTCTTTCTTTCTTTCTTTCTTTCTTTCTTTCTTTCTTTCTTTCTTTCTTTCTTTCTTTCTTTCTTTCTTTCTTTCTTTCTTTCTTTCTTTCTTTCTTTCTTTCTTTCTTTCTTTCTTTCTTTCTTTCTTTCTTTCTTTCTTTCTCTCTTTCTTTCTCTCTTTCTTTCTTCTTTCTTTCTTTCTCTCTTTCTTTCTTTCTTTCTTTCTTTCTTTCTTTCTTTCTTTCTTTCTTTCTTTCTTTCTTCCTTCCTTCCTTCCTTCCTTCCTTCCTTTTCTTCTTCCCTCTCCTTCCTTTCTCATCAGAATTTTAAAAGATACAGACGTGCTGATGTGAACCTTTAAAATATTTTTGCAACAAAGGAAAGGACTATTTCTGTATTTTATATCTTCTCTTGCTCTCAGATTACCAACTGCCCAGGTTGTTTGCCTACCAGAGTCCTTGAATTCTGTGAAAAATGTCCCATGCTTTTCTCACGCACACTGTCAGGCCAGCTCTTAATAAAGGTGGCCCCACACAGAGTCCATACATCGGCTCACCCTGTCACTTGCTGAACCAATGGTGCCACTATTCTCCTTGCATGTAAGTTATGGGGTAACCTGAAAACCAATGAATTCTCCTTCACCGGCTGCAAAACAACCTTCTAATATCCCTTTCCTTTGATAGTGTCTATTAAATCGCCGAGTACTAAAAGAAATAACCTTGTCACTACAAATGCCTTGAAGGGATCTCTCTTCAACACAGCAGAGAAGCCATCGAATTTGTTGACTGAAAGGAGGAGCCCAGCGAGGCCTCTTAGGGACAGAATCAAAGGATGCCTCTGTGAGTGGGCCCAGATTGAAAAGATCTCTTCCCACCATTTCCTCACCTTTAGACTGTTAGCAATCCCTTGAGATACACTCACATCAAATGGCAGAATGATCGCTGCTGAACTCTAGGGTTAGGTTCAAAGGATTTGACCAAAGACCAAGGTGTTTTTGAAAGATGATACACAGCTCAATTTTATAGTGGGAGAGGAGGGAATACAGGCTACCACAGCCTCTGCAGCTTGGAAGCCAATTGTTTGGAAAACAGCCAGCTGTCCCTGGAGAACTCAAGTATTTTCTTGTATCCAAGTGGTTAAAAGATAATGAATTTCACCTCTACCAAAATGAACAAAATCAAGACTTGAACTACAATTTTAAAAAAAGTATAGTAAATCTGGACAAGTCACTTAACCTTGTTTTCCTCAGTTTACTCATCTGTCAAATGAGCTGGAGAAGAAAACGGCAAACCACTCCAGGATTTTTTGCCAAGGAAATCCCAAATGGGGCCATGAAGAGTCAGAAATGATTGAAAGGACTGAAAAAGACCAAATAGTAATAATAATGGTGTCTCACATTTTGTATAGTTCCTTAATATTTACAAAGCAAAGACTCTGTTAGACAGGTAGCAAAATAAATATTCTTTTCCTCATTTTGTAGATGAAGAAACTGAGGTTAAGCTAGATGAAAACAGTAGCTTATGGTTCTCCAGAGTGGCCAAGAAAGGAGATGCTTTGGGAAGTTTGTTAACCACACCTAGTTATATGGGGTTGGGGGAGTTGAAGGGGTGGGATAGAGATAATCAACTTTCAAGGGATTTGAATCAAATGAAATGCACTTAGCACACACTGGATTGGGCATCTTGCCTTCCTTCAAAGGTTCTCATTCTGAACATCAGTTAATCGTGGTATGTGTGGTAGTATGGATGCTGAATAGCTGGGATGCAGGACCAAAGACTGGAAACTGGAATGAACTTTGACCATCTTCCTCATCATAAAGAACATTTCATAGTTCCTTATGTATATTAACTGATTTGAGTCTCATAACCACTGTAGGGTAAAGTGTTATCCCCATTTGACAGATGAGGGAGGCTAAATGACTGCCCACCATCCTATAGATCTGTGTTGGTGAATCTATGGCATGTTTACTAGAAGGGGCTGCTCCCTTCCCCCTCTCCATTGCAATGAGGATATATTTCACTTCACATGCCCTTCTTCCCAGCAGCCCACTGGGAATGCTTCCTCCCTCCCCTGTCTTGGGTAATGGGGTGGTTCATATATGGTGTGAGGATGCAGTTTGGGCACTTGGTCTCTAAAAGGTTCACCATCACTGCTATAGATAGTGTCTGAGGGAGGAATCAAATCTAGATATAATGGAGTCTAAATCTAATACCTTATCTGACAGGATGATGAGTTTAAAAAGTTGGAAGGGACCATATAGGCCATTAAGTCTAAACTTTACAGAAGAGGAAACTGTGTCATAGAAAAGCTAAGTGACCTGCCCAGGGTCACAAAGTAAATAAGGTTTTATTTGAACCCAAGTATTTGATATTCTAAGTCCCAGCTAGTCTAACCTACTTTATAGATAAGGAATTGTAGCTCAGGAAGGCTCAGAATCTTTCCCAGATCACAAAGCCAGTGGATTGCAAACCTTAGCCCTCTGACTTCAAAGCTAGCATACTTCCCCCCTCTCTATGTTACCTCTCAGATTGGAGTAAATCTGTACTCACCCAGTGACCTCCCTTGGAAAATGATTTTCAATTAAATCCATAATGTTAATTTGTTTGCTTTTTTTCTAGTCTCAAAAAAATAGAGGGCAGAAAAATGTGATTTATTTGAGATTTTTGGCTCTTTGGATTATAGACAAATTGGAATATACTGTAAGGATAACTCAATTTTAAAAAGAAGAATCAATTCAACAAACATTTATCAAGCATTTATTATGAGTAATGTGGATAAAGTGTTGAACTTGAAGGTAAAAAGAGCTGAATTCCAATCCTACCTCAGATCTCACTAGCTGGGTGAACCTGAGTTAATCCCTAACATCTTTGAGCTTCAGCTCCTTAATGGGTGAAATGAGGGATTGGATAAGTTGACCAAGAGTCCCTTCTTCTTGCTCTCAAGCTAAGATGCTCTGATTCTTTTCAAGGTTCCAGGAAGCAAAGATAGCACCTTAACAAATCAATGACTTGGAACTTCAAAGGAGTGAGGCTCCTTTCACATAACTGTGGAGATTTTCTGGTCTGTCATCTTAGCACAGGGTACTCTTGGAATAAAAGCTTCCTCCACTGATGGAGACCATTAACTTCAATAACTTATGTTCTTAGCTGACTGAGGCTCAGAGATGTTAATTGACTTCCCCCCAGTCAAACAGCTACTGAGCGTCAGAGGCAGACTGGTATCATGTCTACTTAATTTCAAGTCTAGCTCCATCTCCATTATGGCATGGATGATCAATCAGTCAATTCAGCAAGGCTTAATAATGATCCATTATGTGCCAGTCACTATGCTAGGCACTGGGGCTACAAGATGAAAAATAGTCCCTGCCCTCAAGGAGCTTATAATAAGAATTTCTGGAACTTTGTAGTTTTCAAACTAGTTTGTTTACATTTTTTTTCTGGACAATAACTGCACAAGGGACTTTTTTTTGTCAAGGGAAGTGGCATTATTTTCATTTAACAGATGAGAAAACTGAGGCTCAAAGTTGTCACTTGCTAAAAGTTGGCTGAGCCAAATCCTGGTTTTCTGACTCCTTCTCCAGAACACTTCCCAATATACCCATTTCCTTTTCATGAAATGTAGTCTCAGTTCCTGAGGGGCTAATGCTCTTCATCTATGAAGCATCTTCTTAGCTTAGCACTCCAAAGCATGGAAGAACCAGTAATATTTCTTTCCCCTTTCCTCCTTCTCCAGATCCCCAGAGAAGTCCACCAAAGACAGGCTCTAAACTCTGGAATCCCAGGACCCTAAGACTCAGTTTCTAAGAGGGAAGAAAGGAATACAATTCACAACCACCCATCCAACCCCCTTGTTCCAAGGAACACCGACCACCATGTAGCTGACGATGATCTCAAAACAGACGCTGCACAATCACAATAAACAAAATGGAAACTTCACTGGGCTGGGTGCCCAGGAAAACCAGCCACACATGAACACACACAACAGGGGGAAGAAGAAAGAAAGGAAAAAAATAGGTTCCAAAAACAAACTGGTGAGTGAAAAAAGGCAGACGAAGAAGCTGGCTCCAAGACCGCCTGGCCCCAACAGGAAGGGCAGAGAGACAGAGGTGGAAGGATTTCATCAGACTTCCTCCACAAAGGGGCTCCGACCCCCATTGCATATGGAAACCAACGAGAGAGGCATAGAACGAACTGCTTGCTTACCATGGTATAAGCAGGTAGATGGCTCTAAGGCAGGTATTGCCTTATCTAAGGTTGTTATTGTTTCAAGAAAATCATAAGTCCTGAAGTAGTCTAAACCATTTGTGGGTCAGTTTTCTGTTGAACAACTAAGCTGCTTTAGTGGTAAAATATTTGCATAGATAGTGGATGTTTCCATTTATCAACTCAATTCAAGAAGTATTGACTGAGGGTCTGCTCTATGGAGAGCATGCTGGGGAGAGATGAAAAGAAAGAGAAAAAAAGTAGTCCCTGCCCTGGAAAGGCTTGCATGAGATCAGAGGGATACAAGAGGGTCACTCCTTGTTTAAGTTAACCAAAAACCACTGGCGTAAGGTGGGAGCATATAAGACAGGAGCTCTTCACTCTTTTGGTGAAATGGATCCTTTTGGCAGGCTGGGGAGCCTCAGGGACCCCTTCTTAGACTGATCTTTTTAAAAGTATAAAATAAAATACTGCAGACTACAAAAGAGGCAAATTATACTAAAATAGGGTTGTTTTTGTTTTTTTAATCTATGGATGGCCCAACATACTTCTTAGTTGTGTGACCTTGGAGAAGTCACTTAATTCCCACTGCATAGCCTTTGCTATTGCCCTGCCTTGGAACTAATACACAGTAAGAGTTTTTTTTAAATGCACTCTAGAATTTTGCCAGGAATCATAGTTAAACTCCCCGGGCCTCTCATGGAGAGATGCCATTCCCTTTGTAACTGGCCAGGTACTTTGACCATTGATGATTTTGACCATTGCTGTTCATTGCTTACAATGAACGTGTCTTCTGAAATCTCCTTAAGCAGCAGGGGTAGTAACCTCTTCCTGAAATTTTGCAAAGGGCTTTCCTCCAACAACCCCAAGAGGTAGGTCGTCATGAGCTTCCTTTGACAGATGCAGAAAAACTAAACAAAAAAGGGATTCTGGGAAAGGTAACCACTTGCTTATGGTTTTTTAAACATTTGAGTTGGATCCTTCGCCTTGTTCCCCTCTCCCTAAATTGAATGCCTTCTCCACAACCTGAGAGCCAAATCTTCATTCTTTGAGGCCCCCCTTGAATCTCTGTCACAGTCCCTGGCCACCCTAAGGAGCCAGGGCAGATGAGTCAAGTTTATGATCAAGCCAAGCAGTAAAGGTTGGGTAAGAAAACAAGAAGAAGCAAGGGTTGGGTATAGAATAATAGCCTGATTTTCTGGAGAGGGTTAGAAAGTGGCTTTGACAGTGTTGACACCATTGGAGAATGCAGGTGGAGCTGGTGACCATTTTGAGGGTCCTCATTCATTTGGAGGACCTCAGAGCAGATAGAGCACTGGGAAGAAAGACCAAGATTCGAATCTAGCCTCATCATCTTTGAAAATGAAGGCTGAATAACAACAATGGACTATGAGACCCTAAGCAAATGACAACTTCTATGAATCTCAGTTACCTCTTCTGTAAAATGGTGAGAATAATAGCCAAGTCAAAGGAAAGAACATTCATAAAACCCTTCGTGAGTCTTACGGTGCCATGGATGGGTCAGCAATGATGATGCTCAGAGGTAGCAGAGCATGACTCTGAGAGAACTGGCCTTGGAGTCAGGAGGACCTGGGTTCAGATCCTGCCTTGGACCCATATGATTGGAAGCTCCTGAACCTTTTCAGTGTCCCATGCAGCTCTCTAAGACCAATTGTTGCAGAGAGGGTACCTGCTGTGGCAGTAGGAGTTTCTTCACCTGGAGCTCCCCATGCCAAAGAAATTTAAAATCTGGTAAAAAAATGATTGTGTAAATGCTCTAGTATAGAAGGAAGGAGACACTCATGTTCAAAGCTGCTCCTATGTGCCAGATACTGTGCTCAGCACTTTACAAATTTTATCTCATTTGATCCTACCAACAACCTTGGGAGTGAGGTGCTATTATTTTTATTTTCTAGTAGCAGAAAAACTGAGACAGACAGAGGCCAAGTGACTTGCCCAGGGTAAACATCTGAGGCTGAATTTTAACCTACGTCTTCCTCTCTTCCAGCCCACTGGACTATCCACAACACCACCTAGCTGTCTCCAGTGTGCTTGTTTTTTTTTTTTTTTGACCCTTCCACCTTGGAATCAATTCTGTGTATTGGTTCTAAGGCAGAAGAGCAGTAAGGGTTAGGCAGTGGGGGTCAAGTGACTTGCCCAGGGTCACACAGGTAGGAAGTGGCTGAAGTCAAATTTGAACCTAGGACCTCCCGTCTCTAGGTCTGGCTCTCAATCCACTGAACCACCCAGCTGCCCCACCCCCCCCCTTTTTTTTTAAAAGAAAATCACCTTTTTTTTTTGGTAGCCATGCCTTATCCCCTAAGTGGAGACTTCTGTACTTGAGAACCTGAAGGCTTTTCCTAGTAAAAACTCACTAATGCTCTGTTTATTTAGAGTGGAAGAAATCTTTGAGGTCATCAAATGTAACTTCATCCATGTGTATGTGGGGAAATGGAGGCACAGAAATCCTGAGGGGTTTGCCCAGCATGATACAGCTTAGGGGCAGCTCTGACAATGGAAGACCCTATTTCTATATCCCATGTTTTCTGACTATGTACAAATGACAGGACCATCAATTGAGAGCTGGATAGGATCTTAGAGGCCACTGAGTCCAGTCACTTCATTTAGAGATAAGAAAAGACACTAGAGAGTGGCTTGTCAGTAAGTATCTGAGGCAAGATTTGAACTCATGATTCCCCATTCAGCACTGTTCTCCAAACCATGCTGCCCTCAGATCTCTAGCTGTAATTGTCCTGGCTCCTCAGATTGTTCTTGCAAAAAGCCCTCATGGAGTTAAAATCCTAGGATGAGTAAGAGAAGCTCTCGTGATACCCTATCCAGAGTTGAACACGTTGACTTGGAGTGAATGTCCTATTGGTATGAAGTTAGAAGTTAAGTTCCCTGAGGGCAGGGTCTGGCTCCTTCCTCATTTTTGGCTTCACAGGAGCTGGCACCCAAGAAGTGCTTAATGCATGTTTGCTAAGTGGGTCCCCTTAGACACTTGTTAATACAAATTCAAATGGAACAGTTCCAGATGCATCATCATAAATGTCTCTACTCTGGGAGGACTTCCTTGAAATGTTTACTATTTCCTGATGTCCTGAGAGCCCTCAATAGCCATTCTTACATCCCAAAGTGGCCTCTTCACATGCATTAAGATGATGCTTAGGGCTTCACAAAGCTTCTTGCTCTTACAAATATTGTATATTGTTTTCAGTATCCTGAAGGCGTTTTATCATGGGAGAGGAGGGATAACGAAGAATCGTATTAGAAAGTGGCTGGATGTAGAATCATTTCAGGGTTTGAATTTAAAAAATAATAAAAAACTTCATGAAGCAACTTGAAGACACAAAGTCTACTGAAGGGTAACCAATGGGATATCCTGTACTGAGAGGGGATACTGCCATGTCTGACTCTTCATGACCCCATTTGGGTCATGGGAAAGATATTCTTGGGAATTTCTTGGGAACTTTCTTGGGAATTTCTTAGAAACATTTCTTGGGAAAGATACTGGACTGGTTTGCCATTTCCTTCCTCAGCTCATTTTACAGATGAAAAAACTGAGGCAAGAAGAGTTAAGTGATTTTCCCAGGGTCACATAGCTAGTAAGTATTTGAAACCAGATTTGAACTCAGGTCTTCCCGACACTAGGTCTGGCACCCTATCCACTGCCCCACCCAGCTAGAAGGCTTGGGAGATGTCATTGAATCCTACCCCTTCATTTTATAGTTAAGGAAGCTGAGCCCAAGAAAAAGTGTGATTTGTCCAAGGCCACCCATGCCTATTTTAATACAGAGAAGCACATCTGAAACTTCTTGAGGCCTTTAAGAATTCCTGTAAGATGCCCAAATAGGCATTGACACTGGTAGATAAGCTGAAATCAAAACACCAAAGGATCTGGCTCTAGAAGAATCTTTCAGATCATCTGGACCCATCGATCCCCTAGGGGCAGGAAAGCCCTTCCTAAAATGTTACACTTGTTGAAGGCATCAGCATCCTCCGAGACTTCCCCAGGTTCACAACCTTGGATTCGTCCCTGGCTTGCTTCTGTCTCTTTCATGCTCCACATCCTCTCAGTGGCCAAGTCTCATCAGTTCTATTTCCCTGGGAGCCTCTCTTCCATTCATACCCTTCCCTCCACTTACCCAGTCTTTCCCTTATTTCGGGCTCTCATCACTTTGATCCTGGAGGCAAGAATCTCTTAAATGAGCTCCCTGAATCTCCCTCCCAATCCATTCTCCACACTTTCCAAATGCCTACAGAGGGCTGGCAATGAACATGATTCCCATCTTCCACAACGATACTCTTAAAATACAGATTGGACCACGTGAGTCCTTCGGAACCTTCAATGACTCTGTATCACCATTTATCTACAAAGTTCTGTCTTGTATTTAAAGTCTTTCACAATTGGATCCCACCAACTGCTAAAGCCTGGAAATGCTCTGAAGTACATGTTGACTCATTTACATTTGGGGGGAAGGCGAGAGTTGGAATTCTGAAAAAATGACCCTTGGGTAGCTTCCAGGAAGCAGATCCATGATGCTCCTTCAGGGGCCAAAGGGATTGATGATGCATCAGACCAAAGGATTTTGGACCTTGGTTCTTTCTTTCCAAGATGGTGAACCAGGTACTACACTAGCCAGTCAATAATCGTTTACTAAAAACTTACCACTAGAAGCCGGGGCTATAGAGATGACAACACACACACACACACACACACACACACACACTTCCATCAAATGGTCAGCAGGTAGGCTTGAATATTATTTTAGCTACTCTAAACTTTTAAAGGAAAAGAAGCCAACATTGGTCTAGAAAAGCTTCAGGGCAGTGAGGTAGGTGTAGTGGATAGAATGCCGAGCCAAAAGTTAGGAAGACCTGAATTCAAATCTATCCTCAGCTTCTCATTAGCTGTGTGACCCAGGGCAAGTCACTTAGCCCTATTTGCCTCAGTTTTCTTATGTGTAAAAATGAGCTGAAGAAGGAAATGGCAACCCACTCCAGTATCTTTTGCCAAGAAAATCTCAAGTGGGGTCACAAAGAGCCAGACACGACTGAATAACCAAAGCAACAAATATGCTCAGTCTCTTGCCAAGAAATGAGTGTCTACCATCAGATCCATGTGTTGAAGGCAAGAACCCAGGTCCAAAATCCTTTATTCTGATGCATAAACAATCCCAGGGGCCCTTGGATGAGCATCGTGGGTCTACTCACAGAGTCAGGTCCTTTCTGGCAGCCACACAAGGGTCATCTTGTAGAATTTGAACTCTCTTCTTCCCCCAAAGTGTAAATGAGTCAACATCTACTTCAGAGTGTTCCCAGGCTTTTAGTAATTCCGTAAATAAAGAAATCAGCATGGCAAGAGGAGGTGACCTAAAGGCAATATAAAGCCTCATTGCTCTGATTGTTCAAGCTTACACCTTTTTTAGTGGGAGGATCATGTCTGGGCAGAGATTTGCTGCCCCTTCCTCATCTAGATAAAGCATCAGCTTTTATTTTCCACTTACAAGGTGAATAACGATTAAGGATTTCAGTTGCCAAGGGTGAAATGTGGCAGAAACGAGATGCTGGCTTGGTTAGTGCATTCGTAATTGTCCTCTCTCTGAAGGATGGAGAAGTCAAGCACGGAGAATCACAGAAATGATACAGGGCAGAGATAGCGGGGCCCCACAGAGCCTAAGAAATGATGTGCGGCGTAAAGGGGAAATGTTTTCACTGGGGAAAGATGACCTCCCATCACTCAGAGCCAGACTCTGGGGAGCTGCCAGGGAACTCGGATTCTACCTTCTGATCCACTCCTGGACTGGCCAAACTGGCACCAATCTTCAGGGAAATCCCCCATATAATTCTGGGTCCTGAGAGTGAAGAATCTTGCCTAATGAGAATCTGGCCAGAATATTTGGCAATGGGGATGGGCTCTTGTCTTGGTCTTATCCATTCAATAATTCAACTTAAGGCCTATTGTTAGGTGCTTAGGATAAATGGAGATAAAACCAGACACAGTCCCTGCCTTCAAGGAGCTTATAGTCTAATAGGAGCATCCGATGGATCTACAAATAAATATATAAAGCATCCAGGTGATGTGGAGTGTGGGACTTGGAGTTAAGTAATCCTGAATTCAAATTTGGTCTCAGATACTTACTGGCTATGTAATCCTGGCAAGTCTTTTTGCCTTGATATTTCTGTGCCTCAGTTTTCTTATCTATAAAATGGGGATAATACCATTTTACTCAGTGCGATTGAGGGGCTAATATGAGATAATTTTATAGAACTTTTCAAACCTTAAAACATTATTATTGTTGTTGATGAAAATTCAATGGAACAAAGGAAAAGAAGAGGTCTAGACAAAATATTAAAAAAATTAAAGTGGGAGAAGATTGTTTTCAACTGGGGAGTGGATAGGGAAAGGGGTGGAGACATGACATATAAATCCATTTGGAGGAGACTGCAATAATCCAGGTGAAAAACAATGAATACTGGGGCAGGTAGGTGGCTCAGTCGATTGAGAGCCAGACTTGGAGATGGTAAATCCTGGGTTCAGATATAGCTATAGACACTTCCTTGCTCTCTGTGACCCTGGATATGTCACTTAACTACCATTGCCTAGCTCAAACTGCTCTTCTGCCTTGGAATCAATATACAGTATTGATTCTAAGGTGGAAGGTAAAAGTATGAAAAAAAAAGAAAGACAGAAAAGCAATGGATTCTTGAACTGGGATGATGGCAATGTGAGTGTATGGGTGGAATGTGGGGCAGAAGGCGATATATAGAACTGATCTAAGATATTGTCAAGAAGTCAAAATTCAAAGAATTTGAAAACAGAATATGGTACACAAGACAGAGCTAAGAATAGAGAATAACTTTTGAGATTTCAAGATTAAGCAAGAGAGGCAATGGTAGTGGCATCTACAGAGAAAGGGAAATCCGGAAGAAAGGCAGCTATTTGAGGGATGATAATGAGTTAAGTTTTGGTCATTGCAAGCTTGCTTCTACATCTGTCCCTGATATAGAGGGATGGCCAACAGTGGCAGATAAGGCAGCAAAGTCAAGGAGAAGGACTAAGGAAAGGGCCTTGGATTGGATGAGTAGCACTTTTAGAAAAATAATTTCATTGTAAGGGTAGGAATAAAAGACAGATGATAAGAAGTCCAGGTATACCCAAAGGGCTATAAAACTATGCATACCCTTTGATCTGGAAATTTTGCTACTAGGTCTGTATCCCAAAGAGATAATTAAAAAGGAGAAAGGACCTATTTGTACAAAAATATTCATAGCTGCGCTCTTTGTGGTGGCCAAGAATTGGAAAATGAGGGGATGTCCATCCATTGGGGAATGGCTGAACAAATTGTGGTATATGTTGGTGATGGAATACTATTGTGCTATCAGAAATGATAAGCAAGATGATTTCAGAGAAGTTGAAAAGATCTGCAGGAACTGATGCAGAGTGAAATAAGCAGATCTTTTCAAGTACTGCAAGATGATTATCTGTGAAAACTTGGCTACTCCCAGCAATGCAATGATCTAGAACAATCCTGAAAGACATGACGGGGGATGCTCTCCACCTCCACAGAAAGAACTGTTGGACTCGTCTCTCATACCAGTGTATCTTTGATTTCATTTGGGAGTTTTGGTTTTGTATGAGTGTGCGCTTACAACAGTGACCAAGATGGAAGTGTGTTCTGCACAACAATAAAAAAAGAAGTTCTGGAGTGACTGGGACTACTGGGAAAGGGGAAACAGAAAGTGTAGGCTACTCATTCTAGAAGTCTGATCGTGGAGGCAAGATGAACATTAGGACCAGAGTGGGTTGGAGAGAGAATATATTTTGCTTTGATTAAAGGAGATTTGAACATATTTGTGAGCATGAAGGAAAGAGTCGATGGAGAAGACTGAAGATGGAAGAAAGGGGAGATGATTGGAGGATGAAGATTTGCAAGGAGTGGAAAGAATAGGACTAAAAACAGAAATAAAGGGATGTGTCTTAGAAAGATGAGAGGGACTTTATTCATGCCCTAGACTGAAAAAAAAGGATAAGAATCTTCCAAGGTGAATTTCTAACAACAGTATCCTCTATTCAAACAAAATCAATTAAAAATACATTTAGATCATCAAGGTTTTTTATTGAGACTTGTTGACACTGATAGACAATAATGCTCCAAGACAAAATGAACATTCAAGACTTTCTTGGCTTCCATTCACCCCATTCCACCTCCCCAAGGCCATGTTTACCCAAAGCATTTCTCTGTTTTCTTTTCTTTTGATGATCTATTTCTTTCTCATGCCTTGGGTCACTCTTCGTCCCCAAAGTCTATTTCTATATTGTAAGTGCTGACTTGGCACTGGAAAATGGAGATAATAATAGCATTTATTCTGGTCATCTGCTTCTAGGTAATTATGTGGAAGTTACAGTCAATGTCACCTTTAGGTCTCTCATTTTTTAAAAGAAATAAAGATCATAGGAGTATAAATTTAGAGTAGGAAGGACCCAAGGGGCAATTTAATCCAACCTCTATTTTATGTAGAAGAGGAAACTGAGGTACAAGGATGTTACTAGACTTGCCCAAGGTCAGAAGTTATACAAATTTAATTATAGCAGGGACAAATCATAAAACCTGAAAAACAATAACTTACATTTCTAAAACACTTTCCTCAGAACAACAGAAATTATGGTTGCCATTTTTCAGATGAGGAAGCAGATTTCAAGAAGATAGTTCCCCATGATCACTCAGCTAAGCATCTTAGCACTGGAAGTAAGATTTGAACCTGGGTCTCCTGACTTCAAATCTAGTCCCCTATTCATTATGTAAATACTCAAAGTATAACTGTTATTTAGGCTACCCTTAAAAGTGAAAAAGCCAGGGAGAATGTGGTGAACTCTTACGATAGGTGTAATGATTTACAAGTAGGGCTATGGAAGATTTGGAGTTGGCAAGTGACTTATCTGAGGTCACACAATAAGGGATTGAGTTTCCCACAGCTCAGAGAACATGGACTCAGAATGCATAGATGGATTGAAGCCAGGTGGATTGCATGCTGGACCTAAAATGGAGAAGACTTCCCTTCAATTCCAATTTTAGGTCCAGCATGCAATCCAACATACATGGCCTTCACTCTCTGCTTCTCTGCTGAACAGCCATGGATTCTACGTCTATGCCTTCTGAACTATGGGTAGGTAGTCACCGAGAGGCTCCAAATCCCAGCTTTTTCATCTGTAAAATCATGAAGTTAGATAGGGTGTTCACTAAAGTCTCTAACATCTACAATTCTGGGGGCAGCTGGGTGGAATGAGAGCCAGGACAGGAGGTTTTGGGTTCAAATCTGGCCTCAGACACTTCCTAACTGTATGACCTTGAGTGAGTCACTTAACCCCCATTGCCTAGCCCTTACTGATCTTCTGCCTTGAAACCAATACACAGTGCTAATTCTATGAAGGTAAGGGTTAAAAAAAATCTACAACTCTAAGTGATTTCCATTGGGCTATGAAATTCTTACTTGTAAATCATTTTTTTGCCATCATTCTTTTAGAATGAGCAATAATTTGTGTTGAGTTTGTGGAGAAACATACCAATTTTATTTGTCTCATAGGGAAACAATGCTGAGTATTTTAGGAGTTAGAGAGTTGGGTCTGGACTCAGGAAGATCTGAATTCAAATCCAGCCTCAGACCTTTCCTAGTTTTATGCACTTGAGCAAGTCAGTTAACCTCTTTCTGCTTCAGATTCTTCAATTATAAAATGGAGATAGTAATAGCAAATGAGATACACAATAAGCATTTAATGTTTTCTACCTTCCTCATTTTCCCTTATTTTGAAGGCTGGCTGTGCACCTAAGGCAGGGCTCTGGGACACATCAGAGTTGGCACCATCCCCTAGCAGGGCACTCACTAGTTAAGGTCCCTGCTTGAAGCTGAGGAGTTGCCTGGCAAGCGCTTGGTCAAATAATAAACATTTATTAAGCACCTACTGTGTACCACATTGGGTTGGTGTTTTCAGGAATGAAATAATCCTTGGCCTGGAGGAGCTTATATTTTGTTGAAGAAATCAGCACATGTTAATAGGAGTCTAAACAACATAAATGGAGGGAAACAATGACTATGGGAAAGAGCTCAGAAAGGAAACAACAGTCTCAAGTTGGGACAGATAAGCCCATCATGGGCAAAGGGACTGATATGCCCAAAGGAAGGTAAGGTCAGACTCAGAGGGGCAGGTTCAGGGTCTTATTAGATAAGTAAGGAGGGAGCTTGCAGCTATATGAACCAGAAGGCAGCATTAGAACCCATGATCAAGCATTAAGAGGTTCCCTGCAAGTGTAGCACCATTGTATAGCAGTGTGGGAGGTAAACTACTTAGCATAGGGCTTGTGGAAGGTTGTGCATCTTTTGGAATGCAATGAGATTTTTCTTCTTTTTGTAAACCCTTATCTTCTGTCTTAGAATCAATACTGTGTATTGGTTCCAAGGCAGAAGAACAGAAAGGGCTAGGCAATGGGGATTAAGTGACTTGACCAGGGTCACACAGCTAGGAGGTGCCCACCTAAATGCCTCTTTCACTTTTCTTTTTTAAATCCTTAGTTTCCACCTTAGAGCCAACACTGTATATTGGTTCCAAGGCAGAAGACTGGTAAAGGTAAGACAATAGGGGTCAAGTGACTTGAGCAGGGTCATACAGCTAGGAAGTGTCCACCTAGATGCCCCTTTCACTTCTTTAAAAAAAATCCTTACTTTCCATCTTAGAGTCAATACCTTATATTGGTTCTAAGGCAGAAGAGTGGTAAAGGTTAGACAATGGGGGTTAAGTGACTTGCCCAGGGTCACCAGTTGGAGTGTCCAAGGCCAGATTTGATCCTGTCTCTAAATCCACTGAGTCACCTAATAACCCACTGAGATTCTTCAAGAGTCAATGATCAGGACTCGAGAATAGCTTGAATCACAAGGAGAAATCCAGATTACTTAACTCAACATCCTCATCCCCTGTGGTTTTGTTAAAAATATTGAGTCTCAGAGAGAGGCATGAGGTGGGTTGGCTTTTCTGGGCTATGAGGGTGTCTATTTCCCTGACATGAATGCTGGGAGAAGCCCAGTTTTCAGCAGTGTAGGCATTCCCTCCAGAAAGGCAAATGTGAGTTCCTTTGCCTGGGAGATTCTTACCATAAACATTCTTCAGAGAAACCATCTGAGGTTTGGGGGAACCTCCTTGGTTCTCCTTATTGTGAGACATCCCAAGCTAGAATCCTCACCACATGTATCACCTTGGTCAAGTCACTACTTCTTGGTTTCCTCCCTTGTAAGATGGTGGGGAGAACCAGGTCATTCAATCAATCATCTAGCATTGATTAAATATCTGCTATGTGCCAAGCACTGTGCAAAGGCTTAATTAAACGACCTGGAAGGTCCCTTCTTGCTATAGTTGAAATGAGCTGTCTTTGACAGCCAATCACATCCAGCTCATCAGTCTTCCCAATTGTTGACTCTTCCATTCTGGGTCAAAAGCATGAAAAAGGACCACCGAGGCAGGGCTGACCAGGTGCTCATTTTCCTCTGTCTTGTCTTCCCATGGAAATCATTGAAAGCTCTCTCAAGTTTATTTGTTTTTTTAAGGAAGGCTGTGGAAAAGAGATGATGCATGACATTTAAAAATGACACGTCGGGCATAGACAATACAGCGCGACCCATACCAATCCTGCCTTGCAACTGGGGATGCCAAGAGGCACCGAATGCCTATTTACCATCACACAATGGAGCCAGTGATTGCTAGGGGAAGCGGTTGGCTTCTGGGTGAAGATGGGGAAGGAGAATAAAGAAAAGACACTGATTTGCAAACAATCTCAAATAGTTGCAATTTCTGGCACAAAAGGCAATTTTCTCCTATTGAAACAGTGGAGGACTGTTTGGGGTTTCTCCAGATCAGATCCAATCCAACAATCGTCACATTTTATGCTTATTCAAGAAGTCAAACGATTTCCCACTTTGAAGAGCATGAGACACCATCGAGTCTGCCCTGGTTCAAAAAGCTCAGCAAAAGGGTCGGAGGATTTCATTACCATGGAATGTCGTGTGTACAAAGAAAGCGCTTTGTAAGACTCCCGAGTTCTCGAGGGGGTCAGCTCTCGTTTCACCCAGTGCCTTCCCCAACAGAAAATCGTATCCATTTGGTCTGTCTCAAGACAAATAATAACGGTAATAATGGACACTGAAAAAGCACTTTAAGATTTACGTCTTGTGTACACTATCTCATTTAAGACTTACAAGGACCCTGTGAAATGGGTACTTTGGGGATTATTATGCCCATTTTATAGATGGCAAAACCGATGCTTGGAGAGACATTCAGTAACTTGCCTACAGTTACATAGTTAATAAATGTCAGAAGTGGCATTTCACCGACTCATAGGATCATGGATTTAGAACTGGAAGGGATCACCTAGTTGAACCCCTTCATTTAATGGGTGAAGAAACTAAGCCCCAGAGAAGTCAAATAATTTTGTCCATAGTCACAAGCTAAGGATAGTTGGTACTTGAACCTGTGTGTTCCCAACTCCTACTCCAGTAATTTCTATAACACTCCAAAGTCACAAAAGCCTACATCAAATGGGTTCCTTGGATTTTTGCTGTAGTTGGAGGGTCTTGTCCTCCTCTCCCTCTCCCCACTTTTCAGGAAATGGAAGCCCAGAACAGTTAACAGTTAAGCGACTTGCCCTAGACTGCATATCTAGGAAGTGTCAGATTTAGAATTCAAGTCTTCTTGGCTCTACTCCTCCACTGGTCCATACCATCTCCAGACAAACCTCCCAAGGACTGCATTGATTGATGGATTGGGGGTAGTTTCATGGGCCAAGAAAGTGTTGGAGCTGTCAGGGACCTTAGAGATGACCCAAGACAACAGAGTAGAGAATATAAATAAGTCTAGTACAGCTAAGAGGGGCAGCAGATAGAGTCCTGGGACTGGAGCCAGGAAGACCCTAGTTCAAATCCCACCTCTGCCTTAACCTCTGTCTTCCTTAGTTTCACAACTATCAGATGAGGACAATGATAGCACCTGCCTCCTAAAGTTCAAACAAATCTTTACAATACTTAGCACAGCGCCTGGTACATAGTAGGAGCTTAATGAGTGCTTGAATCTCTTATTTCCCCCCTTTAATAATACCAAGGTGGTGCAGTGGATAGAGCGCCAGGTCTGGAGGCTTTTCTTTCAAAGTTCAAATACAGGCTCAGATACTTAATAGTTGTGTGACCCTGGGCAAGTCACTTAACCCTGGCTGCATCAGTTTCCTCATCAGTAAAATGAGTCAGAAGGGAAATGGCAAACCATTCTTTGCCAAGAAAACTCCAAATGGGGTCATGAAGAGTTGGGCCCAAGTAAAACAACTGAACACAAAACAAAAAGCATTTATAAAGCCTTTTGGAATTCATAAAACATTTGTAAAATATCATCTCATTTGATCTTCATGAATCCTGGGAGGAAGGCTCTGTTATTTTCCTCATTTTGAAGATGGGGAAACTGAGGCAGGAAGTGATTAAATTATTTGTTTAGGGCAGGATTCCAACATGGGGCTTCCTGATTGTAAGTCCAGCATTCTATTCACTCTCGAGTTTTGCCCATAACAGGTACTTAATAAATCTTGCTAGATCACCTTAGGAAACCTCCAGAGAAAGAACTGGTGAATAGAAATAAATAAGGCATAGTTTGCCATATTTTGTCAAGTAATGCCTCCTCTAGTGGGGGGAGGGAGAGGAAGTTAACTAAAATTTTTAATGTAACAAATAATAAAATAATTTAAAACATATAATATATAAATATAAAAATAAAATAAATAAATTTCAATTAAACAAAAAAATCTTGTAGAATGGTTCAAATTGTCCATTTTTTTTTTTTTGCAGACAATGAAGCAGAGAGTTCGTGACTTGGCCACAGTCATCCATGCTGATCGCTAGAATTTACACTTGACTTTTATCTGGTTCTGTTCATTTGTCTTCTTCATTTCAGTCCTGTCCTACAGACTTTTCTGCTGGCACATTTGGAGGAGGAGACATGAGGCTTCCCTCTTAGGTGAACCAACCCCATGACCATCATCTACTCTACATGCTTGGAAGCGGGCTCCAAGGCCAACCTCCCTGGGGGAGGGGGACCCCGAACATCATTTTACCTGAAAATTCAAATGGCTGAGAACTCATGAGCCCACAGCTCCGAGACTACAGCAAGCCCAGGCCCTGGGGAGGCCAGTAACAAAGCTAAAATTCCCCCTCCAGCCTGTCTGTCCCAATCAGCGATCTGGTGGCTGCCGTTCCTCAAAGGGAGGAGTGTCTGAGTGGAGTATTGACGCAGGAATCCTCCAGGTAATTCCCAAATGCCTGCATGGAACAGTCCTGACACGCCACGTCTTGTTTCGTTTTGAGGGTGTCACCCTCTGTCAGTTTCCCACTCCCGCCTGATGGAGAACAGCCGGGACTACAACCCAATCGCCCAGAACACGCTGGAAAGGTGGAGGGAGACACGCTGGGTTTGATCAAATGCCCACCAGGAAAGGAGCCAGCGGCCGCTAACTTGTCTGAGATATGTGGAATGTCAAGCGTACTTCCCGTCCCAATGAACAGCGGCATGCAGTGCTGCTTCTGCTACAACACATGCTGTGCACCTCTTCCTGCTCAGTCCTGGGAAATCCAATCCACCATCACCTAACCCCTCCTAATCCACTATATCCAATCCAATAAGCATTTATTAAAAAAAAAAAAACAAAGCCCAAACTTTTGCCTTCCATCTCAGCATCAGTACTGAGCATTGGTTCCAAGGTAGAAGAGGGGTAAGGGCTAGGCAATGGGGGTCAAGTGACTTGCCCAGGGTCATACAGCTAGGAAATATCTAAGGCTAAAGATTTGAACCCAGGACTTCCCATCACCAGGCCTGGCTCTTCATTCACTGAGCCACCCAGATGCCCCTTAAATTGAGCTTTAATAATATAAAGGGACTTCAATTGAAGGGAACCCCATGTTCAATCCCATTTCACAGCAAACATTTGTTAAATGTCTGCTTCACCTGAGGCACTATCTTGGACTCTGGAGGGGCTGGGTGAGATGGCAGGCGGAGGTGCTGGCCTAGTTTTCAGCAATTTTTAAAAAAATTCTGCCTCTGGTTCTTAATAACTGTGGAACCAAAAGCAAATCCTCCAACCTCGAAGTGTCCCATTTCCCTACTAAACCCCAACAGTGTGCCTTCTTTTGGAAAGAAGATCGTTTAAAAGAAGATCGTTCTTTTGGAAGATCGTTTAAAACCTTCAGTGTCTTTCATGAATGTGCTGCTGGTGGAGCTGGAAACAAGGCTGACAACCTAAAATTGTACAAAAGAATCACTAAACCCCATCACTTTTAGTGCAGAAATTGGCCTGGGGAAAGGCGGGGAATAGGAGAAAGAGAAAAGAGCATCAAGAAAGAAGATGCTCTGCAAATGCTCCTCTCAGAAGCAGGATTCACCAACAATCATCACCTGAACTCATTAAATGCCCACCATGGGCCAGGCATGGTACAAGGAAAAAATGCTCCCTACGCGCAAAGAGTTCACAATGTCTAATAATAATAACAATAACTTATAAAACACTTAAAGGTTTGTGCATGTATATGTATATACACATATACAAATCAATATATGTGCACGTTATTTATATATGTCTATTGTGGTTCAGTTGTTCAGTAGTGTCCAACTCTTCATGACTCAGCCAACCAGAGCATGTTGACTATGTGTTTTGTTGGAAAAGATCCTGGAGTGGTTCACCATTTTTTTCTCCAGTGGATTAAGGTAAATAGAAGTTAAATGATTTGCCCAGGGTCATGCCTCCAGTAGTGTCTGAGGTTGGATTTGAACTCAAGTCTTCCTGATTTCAGGCCCAGTGCTCTATCCATTGAGTCTCCTCATTGCTTCTATATGTGATATAATTTATATATGTAAATATATATACACACACTTTAATAGCTATCAACCTATCCATCCTCTATCATCTATCTATCTATCTATCTATCTATCTATCTATCTATCTATCTATCTATCTATCTATCTATCTATTTGTCTATTTGTCTATCCATCTATGTATGTATGTATGTATGTATGTATGTATGTATGTATCTATCTATCTATCTATCTATCTATCTATCTATGTGTCTATGTATCTATGTATCTATCTATCTATCTATCTGTCTGTCTGTCTATCTATCTATCTGTCTGTCTATTTCTCTATTCATCCATCCATCCATCCATCTGTCTGTCTATCCATCTATCCATCATCTATCTATCTATCTATCTATCTATCTATCTATCTATCTATCTATCTATGTATCTATCTATTCATCTGTCTATTTCTCTATTCATCCATCCATCCATCTATCCATCTATCTGTCTGTCTGTCTGTCTGTCTGTCTATCTATCTATCTATCTATCTATCTATCTATCTATCTATCTATCTGTCTGTCTATTTCTCTATTCATCCATCCATCCATCCATCTGTCTGTCTATCCATCTATCCATCATCTATCTATCTATCTATCTATCTATCTATCTATCTATCTATCTATCTATCTGTTTGTCTATCTGTCTGTCTGTCTATCATTTCTGTCTGTCTCTCTCTCTGTCTTTGTCTCTGACTCTCTATCTGCCTTTATGTCTGTCTATCCATCACTCTATCCATACACTCATTAAAGCCTAAAACAAAATGTCTCCAACACTACTGTTACCCATTATGGGTTGGGAGTCATGGCTACTTTTGATTAAATCCTGTCACACTCTAAAGTTATGGGAACATACAGAAGGGTGTCATAAAACCCAAATCAAGTTATATACTGGGAGTGATTTAAAAAAAAAGAATACTGTGCTCCCAAGTCAGAAAGGAAAAAAAATAAAAGACTATCCCATTGAGTCATGAGGTCATTGGTTTGACTCCTTCTACAATGGACACAGACTACAGTAGACAGGAGGGCAGATGTCAGAGCTCAGTTCCCTAAGGCTGCATATGGTAGAACATACAGTCATCATACATCTGCTTCCTATTGCCCTCCATGCTGGGTAGTGAGCGCCCACCAGCTCTCGAGAAAGGGCTTATTAGTGAGCCCCATCCTGGTGTTGTATGACACTAATGTGTCATTAGGATGACAGGCCATGCCGATGACGTATTGGCATATGGCATAATGAGAGAGCTTCAGCCCACTACCCTCAGGTCCCCACAAAAGGCTGGCTCAGGCTACTGAAGAGCTCGTTCACCAGCACACCCCCTTTAATTAAAGGATGGAACATATGCTAATTGCAATGTCAAGATGTGCTTTGGCATCGAGTTTTTGGCATCTACCAAAAGATGATTTATATCTCTGCCCTGGAATCTTGGGGGAAGTCAGTGTGGGAGGCAGAGTTTTAAGCCAAGAAACAACACATTCTAGGTCTCACCTTGCTTTCTTACATATTATAAGCAGAACTTCCCTACAGATGACCAGATTCGAATCTTAAGGATGCTGTGTGGAGGGCTAGAGTCCATGGATTTTCTTACTTTGCTTCTTATCTTAGAAACTATACACATGTCCATACATGTGGCCCTACATACATATATTACATAGGTGTGAACACATATATTAAATAGGCATATACATATATGCTTAGGTATAGATATAATGCAATTGCTCACATTTACATAGCACTTACTATGTGCCAAACATTGTGCTAAGCGTTTTACAATTATTTTTTTAAAACTCACCCTCAAAATAACCCTGAAGGTAGTTTCTATCATTATCCCCATTTCACAGATAAGGAAAGTGAAGGTAAAGAGAGATTGAGTGATTTGCCTAATGTTGCATAGCTAGTATAAGAGTTTAAATTTAGGTTTTATGCCAAATAGGAGAATTCTAAAGTAATATTGTAGTCACTAATTTAAGAACATTACAGCTTAAATCAACATGACTTTTAGCAGCTTTATTTATAAAGAGTTAGAAAGAGTGAAAGTAGAAAAAATATAAGAAGGTAAAGGATTGTCTAGTCTACCACCCTAAGTGCTGCACTGGTGTCTGCTCAGTTCTGGCAGGGCTTCCCCAAGTCTGATCTCCATGTGGATTTCCCAGTAATTCTCAGCTAGAGGTCTGGGTGGTGTCTTCAGCCAGAGTTCTACCAACATAGTCTCCTCCAAAGTCAAGGCAGGGATCTCAGCCACTCACTCCAAATGCTAGGAATCTCTGGAATCAATCTCTCCAAAAGTCAGGAAAGCAATCTCTCTGGACCATGCTGGTCTCTTCTTTTCATGCTTCTTTTTTCCATATCACTTCCTGTCACTTCCTGTCATTCTCCCTTCTTCACAGAAACAAATGGCAATCTTTCAATTTGCCTAGCACTGCCCAAGGGGAGGGGCAATAGCATTTGGAGGTGTGAGCTTAAGTGACTTGTAAACTCTCTTACTTAGTATTAAGTAGGATACTTTAAGTTCTTAATTTGATTAGCTGAAAATAGAGAATGGGAGACTTAATCCTATCTTCACACTAGTAAGGGTCAAATGCTGGATAAAGGACTTGTCCAGAGTTGCATAGCTAGTAAATGTTAGAGGCTAGATTTGAACTCAGGTCTTCCTGACTCCAGGCCCAGTGCCCTATCCACTGAACCACCTAAATGCAAGGTATATCCTTATGTACATTTCAGCTGTTTTCCAATTGTGTCTGATTCTTCATGATCCCATTTGGGATTTTCTTGACAGAGATTCTGGAGTGGTTTGCCATTTCCTTCTCTAGCTCATTTTACATATAAGGAAACTGAGGCAAACAGGGTGAAGTGACTTGTCCAGGGTCACACAGCCAGTGTGTGAGGCCAGATTTGAACTCAGGATTTTCCTGATCTCAAGTATGGCGCTTTCTACTGCACTACCAAGTCCTCACACATGTACATGCAAATACATGTATATATTGTGCCTATGTATATGTATGCATATATACATGCCATAGACACACACATATATGTCTGCAAACAAATATGTATGTGTACACATAACACATTTATCAATTCAGGCAATAAAGTATCACACAAAGAGAGCTGGACCGAGAGTCAAGAATACTTGCATTTAGATCTTATTCCTGACTCATGGCTGTGATCTCAGTTAAATTGCCTTTACTGCTGAGGACTCCCAGCAACTTCATAAGACTCAGAATAGACATCATATGGAACTGGTAGAGGAAGCGTCCTCTTTGGGGCTTCCCCGTAAATGGCAAAATCAAAAGGTTGGACCCAAGAAAGAAAATCAAAATGAGGTACGGTCTTTCTAGGACTCAAGAAATTGCATCTTATCAGTCTTTCATAGTGAAATAGATTTCTTTTTGCCCACGTAATCTGCAGATGCTTGAAGGATCTGCCTTTTAATCACTGAATCTTGCATGTACCCTGTTTAGCAGAGAATTCTCTCTCTCTAGAGTATTTGTTGTGAGCTCCTTGACAGCAGGGTCTCTGCTTTTGTCTATCTTTGTAGCCCCAGAGTATACGAGATACCTGAAACATGCTTGACAACTTGACATGGAAGAAACTCCTAGTGAAGAGTCTCCCTCTACCAAAACAGATTTCAAATCATCTGCACCTTAGTAGCTAAGTCCTATAGAATGAGGAATATGTTTAGATAAAATGCCTTAGAGTTGGCCAAGTGCTTCATATCAGTTCGTTACTTTGATCCTCACAACAACCCTGGTAGACTGGTACTACTGGCTTCATTTTAAAGACAAGGAAATTGAGGTGCAGATTGGTTAAGCAACTAGCCCAAAGTCAAACAACTGCCCAAGGCAGGATTTGAACCCAGATCCTTCTGACTCCAAGTCTAGCCCTAAATCCATGACTCCAAACTGCCATAATTGGTTAGAAAACTGACTTGTTACATTCAGAAGAAATCTGGGATACCATTATCAAGTAGAACTTGCAGGTAATGAAAAGATTATGAGGTTATGTGATGGATTACTATTGTGCTATTTGTAAGAATTATTACTATAAAAATTACTACAAGATGACTATAAACTATGACAAGAAGGACATTTTCAGAAAAATGTGCAAAGGGGTATCTAGATGACTCCATGGATAGAGAATCAGGAGTAGAGATTGGAGGTCCTGGGTTCAAATTTGACCTCAGCTACTTCTCAGTTGTGTCACTCTGGGCAAGTCACTTAACCCCAAGTGCCTAGTCCTTTTCATTCTTTTGCCTTAAAACTGATACTTCATATTAATTATAAGACAGAAGGCAAGGGTTTAAAAAAAAGAAAAATGAAAAACCTGAAAAGACTTAGATGAACTGATGCAAAGTGAAGTGAACAGAACCAGGAGAGCATTGTGCACAGTAACAGCAATATTGCAACAATGTCTAACTCTGAACGACTTACCTATTCTCAGAAATACAATGATGAAGACAATTCCAAAGGACTCATGATGAAAAATCCTACCCACCCCCAGAGAAAGAACTAACAGTATCTGGATGCAGATCAAAGTACACTTAAAAAACCCCAACAACTTTTTAAACTTTTCTTTTTTTTAATCTATTTTCTTTCACAAGATGATTAATTCAGAGATATGCTTTGCATGACCACATGACAATAAATGATATAACATTACTTGTCTTTTCAATGAGGGGGGAGGAGAGAATTTGATGCTCAAAAATGTTTTTTAATCAATGTTAAAGTTTTTTTCCATGTAATTAGAAAAAATAAAATATTAAAATATATTGTGAGTTACAAGTTAGTATACAGAATGCTCAGAGCTAGGGAGTAAGACATTAGCAATGAATATATTTATAGCAGACCAATAGAAATTTCTATTTAAAATGATGAGTTTTGGGGAGCACATTTAAGGGAGATGTTGGCATTCTAGAACTCATCCAGAGAGGGACGGCCAGATAGCTATGGGTCTGGGGGATGTCAGATGGGGCAAGACTACAAACATTGTACTCTCGGGGGTGCTTGCCATATCTGATGGTTTATTACTTGGAATAAAGGGGGGTCTCCTCCATTTCTGCAAAGGGCAAAGCTGGAATAAATGGATATAATTAGGAGGCAAATTTTAGCTCCATATGAAGAATAACTTGGTAGAAATTATAGCTCTCTGACAATGGATCAGACTTCCTCATGAAGTAGTGAGGGGCTCACCCCTTGGAAGGGTTTCAACAGGAATTGTATGATTATGTACTTGGTCCAGAATTATAAAACGAGGAGGCATCTTGGAGATCATTGGTACCACTCTCTGGTTAGATTAGGAAATGGGCCCAGAGAGGCAACAGGAATTCCTTAAGAGCAAACAGCTGATTAATCGGTAAACTGGAATTACTCAAAGGCCTCCTGACTTTCAGGATTGGGGTATTTCTCCTACTCTATGTTAGGGTTTCCTGCCTTGAATGGAAGGATGACCAAGAAGACCACCCAGGACATCTATGGTGTCTCACACACTGGAGAGATTAATACAAGCTTGTTCAACTGAGTGCCAGTCCCAGACCACCAGGTATTATTACTTCTCTCACAGTATTTATGACTCTGAAGCTTCTCTGATAAAAAGTACCATATAGAAATAGTTGGAAAAATAAAATATTAAAACAAGAAAAGACAGTATCATGGGAATATTAGAACATTTGTCTTATTTTTTTTCCTGATCTCTCCTGGAAGAGCTGCATTGCTGTTTTTTTTTTTTTAGAAGAAAATTGCCAATTAGTTGTTCTCTGCTGAAGCATGCACTGAGAGAAAAATTGCTGTCATACTGGCTGGTTCAGTTCGAGGTATGAAGATGCAGTTCAATTACACTATTTAATCGATCAAAGGGCGGGCAGGTTTGGGGAAATATTTTAAATGTTAGATTTTCTGTTGCTCACAATTGTTCACAAAAGGCCTTTTTGGTTGTGGAAAATAACTCATCCTTCTTTCACTGATCACATTTTTTTTTAACCCTACCTTCCATTTTGGAATCAATACAGAAGAGCAGTAAGGGCTAGGCAATAGGGGTTAAGTGACTTGCCCAGGGTCACACAGCTGGAGAGTGTCTGTGGCCAAATTTGAACCTAGGACCTCCTGTCTCTAGACCTGATTCTCAATCAACTGAGCTACCCTGCTGACCCCCACTGATCATCTTTTAAGGAAAAAAAAATCAAAATTCTTTTTAGTTCCACAGGCCCTTGGCAACATTGCCTCATTTTCAAACAGATTTCAAAATATTGTATAAGACTTATTTTTACTGTTGTTTTTGTTACAGGGCTATTTTTCATCATTAGTGAGCCAAAAATAATATCATACTGATATCTATTATACTTTATCATATGGGATTACTTTAGAGGGAGGGAGAGAGGGAGATAGAGACAGACACAGAGAGAGGAGAGACAGAGAAAGAAACAGAGGCAGGCAGACAAACAGAGAGGCAGACTATTAAGGAATTACTATATGCTAGGTACAGTGGCAAATACTGGGAATACAAATACAAGCAAGCAAGATAGTCCCTGTCCTTAGAGAGTTTACAGTTAACTCTCAGAAGAAAATACTGTACAAAAAGGCAGGCTGGGTATAGGTGGGTAAGTGGAACAAAGTCGGCCATGCTGAAGGAGAAGGTAGAAGAGTTTGGAAAGAAAGCCAAGGTAGGAGTGATGAGAAGCTTGGCTGGGATCCTTCCTCAAAGGGTGGGCCTAGGGAGAGACCCATCAATTAGAAGAGGAGGGACTCAGGGCAGAGGATTCCCCAGGGTGATGATGCCATGTATGTATGCCATTCCTATGCATGAGAGGGACTGTGGAAGGATACAGAATGCAATGGAAAGAGCCCTGATTCTGGATTCAGATGACAAAGGTTAAATTTCTGGCTCTGATTCTCACTATCTCTGTGACTTGGAGCAAATCACTTTACCTCTACTGACCTCAGTTTCCCAATCTGTAAAAGGAGGGAGTTGGACCAGATGATGCTGAAAGTCTCTTCCAACTTGGGACCTCCATTACTGAATATAAGCTCCTTGAGGGCAGGGGCTGGTTGTGCTTTTTGGTTTCTGTCCTTGGCACTTAGCACAGTGAGTGTTTAATAAATCCTTGTGGGCTAATTGATTGGTAAATAGTCATATGGTGCATGCATGGACTCACATACTTTTGGTGTTGAGAAGGATTTCAGACATCATTGGATTTGGTCTCTACCTGACCCAAAATCTCCTTTACATCCTACCTGACAAGGCATCATTTAATCTAATCCAATGCCAAATCTAATCAATGATGCCAAATGAGGCATCATTTAATCTAATCCAATTCACCTCAACAAACATTGATTACAGATGCCGGGCACTCTTCTAGATGAAATATGAAATGGTTCGTGGCCGCTAGGAGCTTGCATTCTCCTAGAGGGATGCAATCTATCCACTAACTGGCAAATAGGAAGTTATGCCTAGAAACCCAAAGTAATTTCATTAAGTAACAAACAGACAGGATTGGGGAAGGTAAAGAAACACATTGGGATGGAGAGATGGCCCAAGATGTGGTTTGCTGGAACAAGGAATTCCACTTTGGAATAGTTCTAATCAGTAGTAACTTTTTCTTTCCCTCAAGGCTGTTTGGGTTTTTTTTGGTGCAAATTCCACTCAGTGCTCCTAATTCTGCGCTCCTGGGTCTAGAAGAAGTCAAATTCTTCTTTGATAAGATGTCCATTAAATCTTTGAAGACACTGACTCATCTCTGCCCTAAAGCTGTTCTTCTCTAGGCTAACAATTCCTAGTTCTTTCCACTGATTCCCATAGGATCTTAAGGTCCCTTGCTCTCCTCTGGGCACTCTCCAGCTTATCAAGTCCTTTAAAAATGTGGAACTCAGAGGCTGCTGGGTGACTCAATAGATTGAGAGTCAGCCCTTGAGATGGGAAGTCCTGGGTTAAAATCTGGCCTCAGACAGTTCCTAGTTGTGTGGCCTTGGTTAAGTCATCCCTTACTGCTCTTCTGACTTGGAATTAATGCACAGTATTATTTTAAGATGGGAGGTAAGGGTTTAAAAAGATAGGGAGCTCAGAACTGAACACAGTACTCCCAATGTGACCTGAATAGTGTAGAAGAGAGAAAGAATATCCCTCCTCTGTTTTCAAACACCACCATGCTTCTTCATATCATCTAACGGTTTTTGATAAATATTTTAGACTTTGAGAAGCCTTTGAAGGAGATGTCATATTATAACAAAAGTGTCCAGGAAATACCATCCAGAAAAAGGAACTTCATTGAACAATTATGGAGGGGTACAAAAACAGAGAGCCTTCTGATTTAGATGACAGAACAAAACTGGAGGAAGGGGCAGATGCTGTCTGCAAAATTTCTATTCTTTGGGGCGGCAGAAATTAGAATCTCTGAAGCTAGCTCTTGGATTTAGACACAGCAAGAGAACATCAGCCTTACTCTGAGATGTGGGGAGTTGAAAATGGCCTGGATCCAAGAACAAGTCAGAGTTATGAAATGCTTAATCAACACGCTTCTTTTCTGACACCTCCCTCCTTATTCTACATTACCCTCAAGTGAAAGGCTGGAAACTTGCAAAGAATGCTCCTCTATCATAGAAAAGAGCTGATATTTATGTCTGTCATCTTTTATCAATTTCCCCACAGAAGAGCAGGTGATGGGAAGTTTCTCCTAAAAGGGGAAGTAAGCCCTTTTCCTTGAAGTCTTAGCATTCATCGTAGAAAACAAACCCAGAGAGCAGAAATCACAATGTTTGAAATTCAGACTATTCAACCTTTCTTCCATGCTCTGGTCTCCAGGAATTAAGAGCACAGAGTTCCTGGAGGAGGTTTATTATAACTAACTGGAGCTATTGGCCCAGAATAGCAAATACTCCATCTATTGATAATGACACATTCCTCTAAGTGCCCCTTTCCTCAGTGGGGAGGAAAAAGCCCCACCATCTTTACAGACTGATAATAAAGAACACTGGCCTGGGAGTCCCAGCTCTGCTACTCCCTAGTTATGAGTATAAATAAGTTCCTTAATTTCCATGAGCCTCAGTTTCCTCATCAGTAAAATGAGAATACTGATGTTTATAACATTTATCTCCCAAGTTTTTTTTTTGCTTGTTTTTGTTAGGAGGCAAGCTCTACATAAAGATGAGTTACTCTATTTACATATTATTTTGAACATTATATATTATTAGTATGAAAATGCTCCAAAATCTTTCTTCCCTCTACTGGTTAGTTTGCACTAATCAGCTTTCAAAAAGCTGCATGCTGGGAGTTAGTAATGGCAAAAAACTCCTTAAAAATTAATTTGTATTTTAAAATATTTACATAGGATGGTCAAATGGTGACACTGAGGAACAAGCAATGGTCAGCTTGGGACTCATGTACTAGCAAGGGTAGGAGGCAGCTAAGTGACAAATCAACTTGATTACACAGTTTGGAATCAGGAAAACCCAAGCTTAAGTTCCAACCTTACTATTTCCCTTTAATTAACTGCCTGGCCCCAAGCAAATCAGTAAACTTCTGGGCCTCAGTTTCCTCATCTGTAAACTGAGATAATTGGAACAATGCCTTTAAGGTCCCTTCTAGGGATGAATGTATATGGACATCATCTAGAGGGATACTTAATCTCTTTTTATATCTTCCGCAGTTTAGCAAAGTCTATGGGACTCATTGCAGAATAAAGTTTTAAAATGTTTTAAAATAAAATATAGCATTCCAAAGGAAATGAATTAGGTGGAAATAAAGATGACTTTTTTCCCTGTCCTAGTTCATAGACTTCCCTCCTGAAATCTATCCACAGAACTCAGGTAAAGAACTCCTTGATCTAGAGCATGGATCTCACAGTACGTTGGGTAAAGCCCCCATGGAGGGTGTACAGAAAGGGAATCAGGACAGGAGTCATTTAGGCTGAGAAGGCATGGATGAGTTATCATCTGCCTCCTTGGAGGTAGTACCCACATTCATGTGATCACAGATTTATCCAACATCAATGTGTATATTTCTTTAAGAAATTTTCCAAACAGAAATCAAAGACAATGGAAAAAACATTCAAATTCTGCATTGAGCTACATGTAAAAAGAGAAAAAGAAAAGAAAAGAAAAATCCAAGTCTAGTCCCTGAGTATGAATTTCACTGGCAGCTACATTATTTCTGAAATGCTGAAGAGGCTGAGTAGGTTCCTTTGAGTCTGAAGCAGAACAAATCAGATCAAAACCATGTGTGTCTCCCTGCCTTGGGAAGGAAGCCCTGGGTGCTCTATGATGGTATTTCCAGGGGCTTTCAGAGCTGTTTTGTATTGCCCTAAAAAGGCCGGTAGGAAGTTTACTAATAAAACAAAAAACAAAATAAAAATATTGTTGAATGATAATAATGCAAACTTCCTGGAGGGAAAAACAGACACAAAAGTGACCAGCTAGCAGATTCCAGGCTTCCATCTAAGGGAAACGGTGACTACTGATGGGGAGCCCAAGTGAAAAAAGTCCCGTTGTGTTCCTCAATCCCAATTTTTCTAGGATCATCTCCTTGAAGGCATTGTGGAGGGCTGGAAAAACCACTTGAATCAGAGACAAGAGGATCAGGGTATGAATTTCAGTTCAGCCACTTAGTACTTGTATACTTCTGTGACCTTATTTTCTACATCTCTAAAAGGAGGGGCTGAACCAGATAGTTTACAGACATTTCTTCCCTTTCTCAATCAATGAACCTATGACCAACCACAGTGATTGCATGTGATGAGAACTGTTTGTTATTATCTATGTATATTGTGTGTACATGCTCACTTGCATATTATCTCTCCAATTACAATGGGAGCTTCTTAAGGGAAGGGACTGTCTTCACCTTTCCATCTCCATTGGTTAGGCAGTGCTTGGCAAAGAATGCTTAATAGTTAAATACTCCTTGACTCAATCAGAGTGATGGAAACTAGAGTCCAAGGCTCCGACTCCCAAGATTCAAAACATCCTTCCTTATCTTTTGGGTCAGAACTGGAAGGGAAGAAGTTGGGAGAAACTAAGCTACATTTATCACCATCTGTGCCTTGCCTGATATTTCTGTAAGCCTGACTTTAGCCAGCATGCAATTCACCCATCCATCAAAACATTATCCTAAGATACATTAACTTAAATTCTCCAATCTCTTCACTCTGTCTTGCTGCAAGATTGTCTAGTAAATAGTACTCTGGGGATTTGGAAGAGTTAATGCATCTCCTTTAGGTGTAACATACTCCTGAGGGAGAAGAATTACTTTCACAAATCTGACTTATTTTAAACTCCGATGCCAAGATCGTAGCACTCAGTGAAATGAATTTTTTTCTCCCTTGTCAGGTTAAAAAAAGAGAATGCTGATATGAAACTATTTCTGTAGTAACACACTTCAGGATTATTGCAGGTTTGTTGTGAGGACAAAATGAGATAATATTTATAAAGCATTTTGCAAACCTCAAAGCACTCTATAAGTGCTATTCTTATTTTTATACTTATTTAAGTCATTTTTCAGTTCCATCTGACTCTCCATGACCCCATTTGGGGTTTTCTTGGCAAAGATACTCGAGTGGCTTGCCATTTCTTTCTTCAGGTCATTTTAAAGGAAAGGAAACTGAGGTAAACAGGGTTAAGTGACTTGTCCAGGGTCACAAAGGTAAGCGTTTTAAATCAGGACTTATTTGAAGAAATCTCCAGAAAATGAGAGTTCCTGAGACCAAGCCCAGTACTCTATCCAATGTGCTTTCATTATTATTAAATAGAATCTACAGAAATTAAATTTAGTCCTTTAGAATTGACCAGTGAAGTAATTTCTATGTCCTCTAAAGCTGCAAAAATTCCCTGCCCTGAATTGACCTCTTATTTATACCATAAAGCTGTTGTATGTACATAATTGTTTACATGCTGGCTGACTTGAAATCTGAGTTCCTGTCCATTCATCTGGACAATCTTTCTTTGAATTTCCCAGTGCCTAGCACAGTGCTTAGAATATAGTAAATATTTATTCAATGCGTGCTGAAGAAAATAGTGATAATAATGTGAATTTTCAATTATACAGTGCAATATCATACAATTCTATCCCATTCACTGCCTTTTCTCTCCAGTTTCCATTCCTCTATGACCATTTCCTAGATCCTAGATCTCAGAAGGTGGAGAGATCTTAGTCACTCAGTCCAACATCCTTATTTTACAGGTGAAGAAACTGAGGCTCAGAGAGTTTAAGTGACTCCCCCAGAGTCAAACAGCTTGTAAGTGTTGGGCAGTGACATGGATCTAGATCTTCCTGCCCACTAGGGCATTCTACAAGAGGCTCCAATAGAATATGTGTTCTTTGAGGTCAACAAGGACTATTTTCATCAGAAGTAGTGGCTTGTGAGCTGGGCTTTGGAGTTAAGAATATTTGGGTTCAAGTTCTGCCTCTGGCACGTCCTGTGGTGTCTCTTAACATCTCTATTCTCTAGACAATGCTCTAAGTTAGAGAAGAAATATGGATTTGTATCAATAGATGAGATTCTCTTACTAGGCATTCTTTATGCCAATACAATGACAACACGGTCTAAACTATTTATATCATGACATTCAAAGCATATTAAAAAGAAACAAAACCAAAAGAAAACAATTCATAGACAGGTCTGGGTGAAAGCTTGAAGGGTTATCTAGACTATTTCCCTACACCTAGATAGGGCTGCTTCATATGCTTCCATATGAAATTAAGACAAGATGGTCTCTAGGGATAGCTGGGTGGTTCAGTGGATAGAGACCTATTTCAATGGAAATAGGAGGTTCTGAGTTCAAATTTGATGTCAGACACTTCTTAGCTTTGTGACCCTGGGCAAGTCACTTATCTTCAATTGCCTAGCCCTTACTGGTTTTCTGCTTTGGAACTGATTTTAGTATCAAGTCTAAGGCAGAAGGTAAGGGTTAAAAAAGAGACTAGATGACCCCCAAGGATCCTTCCATCTCTGACAACTCAGAATTCTGTAAAGCCCAAATCTCTTTTCTTAAGACTTAGGAATGAGACTTAACATCCTTTAATATGTTCCTTCTGAAATTTGCAACATCTTTCTTGAATTCCTCCTGTTATGATCTCTTTTTTTGGACATATCTTGTCCTCAAGGCAATTGTAGACAATGATTCTCTCCCTTTCTCCCTCCCTCTGTCTCTGTCTCTGTCTCTGTCTCTGTCTCTGTCTCTGTCTCTGTCTTCCTCTCTCTCTCTGTCTCTGACTGTCTCTATCTGTCTCTGTCTGTCTCTGTTTTTCTCAAAGATTGTACACAGGATTTGGATATGGAAGAGATCTGAGAGGTCAGTTAGTCTAAAACTTCATTTTACCAATGCAAAAACTGATGATCAAAGTGGGGAAATAAAGTTGCTCAGGGTTCCACGATTATGAAAACCAGGATTTCAATGTGCATCTTTCAGAGTCCAAATGCAATGGTCTTTCTAGTCTGCCATGCTGTACCTTAGGACCTGGAGGAAGTATCATGTAGTCTTGAAGGTTCTGTCTTCAGAACACAAGTCCTGGCAGAATCTACTAAGCTGGAAGGGCAATATTGGTCCATGGGTCCCACCAGGGACTTCATTTCTATCTTCTGAAGACACCCTAGAGAAGCTTAGAGAGTGTCGCCTTTAGGCTGGCCTCATGAAATCAGCCTCCCTATCATTGTTCTATATGAACACTACCCCATAGATTGAGTCAATGAATGGAATACCCACACCAGTGAGCCAACATATCTTGGAAGCATTATATTATTAAGTATTTTCTTAGCACGATTAGTCTCTGCCAATACACGAAAGGTCAAAGATTTCACCAGCAGATGAGACTTCCGGAAAAGGGGTTCCTGTATCAAGACTTTTTTTTAAAATGACAATAAATGTAGATTAAGTCCTATTTTTTGGCACATAGAGATTAGGTGACTTGCCTGGGGTCAGAAAGCTAGTCTATGGCAGATTTAAGTTTTGAAATTGTTTCCATGAATTTAAGCCAAGGATACTATCTACTGCACCAAGCTGGTGTGTGTGCACGTGTGCGTGTGTGTGTGTGTGTGTGTGTGTGTGCTGCTCTGGATATGTAATTTCTTCAGTTGTGGAAAGTCCCAAATTTGAAATGTCCTCCATAATTGCAGATGACCTGAAACTGGTAACTTAACAGTCTTAGAATGTTGCTAGAGCACTAAAATAGGAAATGACTTGCCCATAGTCATGTAGCTAGTGTGCAACAGTGACAAATCTTGAACTCATGCCTTCCAACTTCAAGGCCAGTCCTCTCTCCATTATATCACATTGCCTCTCAGTTCAACTATCAAGACCTGATCATCATGGTATAAGATCATAGATTTAGAGCTGAAAGGGACCATCAAGTCCAATTCTCTCATCTTATAGCAAATAATTATAATAATAATAGCTAACATTTATATGTATACACACACACACACATATATATAATTACAATCACTGTGCTAAGTACTTTACAATTATTATGTCATTTAGTCCTAATAATTCTGGGAGGCAAGTGTTATTATTTTTCCCCATTTTACAAATGATGAAACTGATGCAAATACAGATGAAGTGACTTGTCTAGGGTCATACTAAGAGTCTAAGGTTGGATTTGCACTCAGTTTTTCTTGATTTCAAGCCCAGAACACTATCAACTACTCCAGCTAGATGTCTCTTATTATGTGTATATAAATATATGGTATTATAGATAAGGAAACTGAGGCACAGAGAATTTCAATTGACTTGCCCTGAACCACACCATTAGTGTAAGAAGTGGGATTTGAACCCTGGATATCCTCCCTCTAAGTAGAGTGCCCTAGATAGTGTGCCAGGAGTTTCCAATCTTTTATACTGTTTGTATGCTTCAGATTTCAGTGAGTCTTCCTATATCCTCTAATTAATATGCAAAGAAGAAATATGCAAATTCTAGAGTTTATCACTTATATTCACATAGGAAACAAAAGAAAGATGCCTATTGAATACGAAAGGGTTCAGAATTGGAAAACAAATAATTTAATTCATCCCAATAGGGTGATCAAATTCTATACCCCAAATTCTCTGTCCCCTTGATAGTTGTGCCCCAGGCTGGGCATCCCTGTGCTAGTCCATACTTCCTTTTCAGCAGAAGACATCTTTCTGGCCTGTCCTAAAAATCAGTGAGTCTAGTGGGAACAATAAGAAATGTTGCATTGAATTCACAATTAAAAAGAATTGACAGCAACGAGCACATTCCAAGGAAGATTAAGAAAATGGAAATAAAAATGGAATAGGAAAACTCTAGTTCTATTGACCTAATTTCTAATGAGCACACTTTCATTTTTTAAAGAATATATACAAGCAAGCAAATGCTAAAATCAACATGCAGAAGCCGTCAGTTCTTGGGTCTACCAGGTATATCTTTAGTAGAGTAATCCCCAAAGGTTTGGACTTTATTTCTTGATTTTGAGCATTACCTTTTCAAATCTCTGTTTTAAAATCTAGTAGTGCTGAAAAGTAGGTCAAAGCTAATAGCTCTTTCTGTTATCAAGAAAAAAGGCAAGCAAGAAGGATGGAATATCAGATTCATTCCCATAGTTCCCCGATATTTTTATCCTTCCCTTAAGATCTATGCCTACCCTATTTGCCCCTGGGCTCCAATCCTAGGATCCCAGATTCTCTTTTCTTCTCCTTGAAGGATGGTCCTCAAAGGTGTCACTGACCATCTTGGGATGTTCCCAAAGCCAGAGAGAACTAGGGAGAGGTCTGACATTCCTTTTGGAATGACATCTGCCTCTCTCTGTCTCTCTCTTCTTCTCTTTCAAATGAGACATTCCTATTTCTGTTCACACGGAATCCTCCAAGAAAAACTTGATCCTTCAAGTTTGTGTCTGACTACCGGCTACTAATTAGTAGAGACCACTCCTCTATGAAGGTGTTCTCTCTCTTTTTTTTAATTCAAAGATATTTTATTTTCCCAAACAATTTAAGAATTTTCAACATACTTTTATTGAAATGATCAGATCCAAGTTGCCTTTCTCCTTCCCTTCCCTGCTCCCTCTTGGAAATGATAAGCAATTTAATCTGAATTATTTGTATTATCATGAAAAATGTACTTCCATATTAGTCGCTGTTGTAAGAGAACACTCTTGAAAAATCCAACCCCCCCCCCAATAAAACCATAAATAACATGAAAGATAATATGCCTTGATCTGCATAGCATTCTTTGTCTAAAATCTATGAAGGCCTTCTCTGAGCCTTCACTGGGGACTGGAGGCAAGCTTGGGTTCTTGGAGGTTATGCCAATGTGTTTCAAATTCTTACCAAGCTGGAAAGGTTTAGGGGATGTGCTTGGTGGTGGACTATATCTCTATAACCTAAGGAATAGCCTGCCTCATTTCTGAGAGCCATTAGCAGTCTGGAGGACCTAGATTCAAATCCAATCAGAGACAGTAGCTGTGTGATCTCTACAGATCACTGAATTCTTCTTCTTTTTTTAAAATAGCATTTTGTTTTTTTCCTTTATTACAAGTAAAAATCATTTTCAATGTTCTTTCTTTTTTAATGTTTGGAGTTCCAAATTCTCTTCCTTCTTCTGACCCTCTTTTCTTGTCCTTCCCCACTCCCTGGGACAGTAAGCAGTCTAATATGGATTTTCCATGTGTAATCCTATAAAACATTCTTCTATTAGTCATTTTATAGAAGAGATCTCAAATGAAAAAAGAAGAAAGAAAATGAAGTTTAGTATGTTTCAATCTGCATTCAGTTTCCATTGGTTCTTTCTCAAAGGGCAGATGGCATTTTTCATCACGGGTCTCTGGGATTGTCCTGGATCACTTCATCGCTGAGAGTAATTAGGTCATTTGCAGATATTCCTCAAAAATATTGCTGTCACTGTGTACAATGTTCTTCTGGCTCTCCTCACCTCATTTTGTATCAGTTCATGTAAGTCTTTCCAGATTTTCTGAAATCATCCTGCTCCTTGTTTCTTATAGCACAATAGTATTCCATCACTATTGGACACCATGACTTGTTCATTCATTCCCCAATTGATGGACAACCCTCCATTTCCAATACATTGCTACCACAAAAATAGCTACCATCAATATTTTTGTACTAATAGGTTCTTTTCCTTTTTTTCTGATCTCTTGGGATACGGACCTAGTAATGGTGTGGATGGGTCAAAGGAAATGCCCAGTTTTAGAGACCTGGAAGCATAGTTCCAAATTTCAGCTTCCTTTTCTGTAAAAATAGGGAGAACCTATCTCATATGATTATAAGGATCAAATGAGATAATAAATCTAAAGTATTTTGTAAACCTTAAAATGCTATCTAAACTGTGGGTGTTATTGTTAATATTATTATTAGTTATAGGATGATAAAATTTTCTAGTATTAGAAGCTGTTGAAGACAAGTTACAGGGGTTGTAATCTGCATCATGCATCAGTAAAGGGAGTTAAAGTATAGACTCTTGAGGTATTGCAGTTTTTACTCTTAAAAATAATATAATTAAAAAGTTTACTTTTAAAATAGCATGAAGGGAAAAATTCAAAGGTTTATTTAAACCTAGGCCATTAGTGACCTAAGTTATCATGATTGGTCATTGAGAAGGTATTTTCCTTTGCCGAAGAACTCTGACTCTAAGGGCAGGGGCTCTTAACTTTTGTTGTCTTGGACCCACAGTAATCTGGTGAGATAAAGTCGATGGATCGCCACTCAGAAGAATATCTTTGCATAAATAAAACACACAGATTTACGAAGGAAACAAATGATATTGAAATGCATCTATCCAAATACTAAAAATAGAGTTCATGGACCCATGTTGAGCCTTGCTCCAAAGTATGAAAATGTTAAACGAGACCTCCTAACACTTCTCCTTTCCTTTAGAAGTCCTTGGATTTTTGAGAGACATAATTTTGAGAGACATTTCTTCCAGGGTGGTAGGTAGTAAGGTTGCGTGTGTAAGAGAGTGAAGGGGAGAGAAAGAATTTGGAAATGACTGATTGGTGGGCCTTAAAGTCACATCTCTTGCCTTTCCAAGTTTCAGGTTGGAACACATAGAAGAAAGGTCAGGCTGTGCTCCCTACATCACTGACTGATTTCTAGCCTGTTTTTGCAGCAAGAGTGAGGGATGGGAGTGGGCAGGCTGAAGTGGCTGGTAACAGCCTCACATCATCAGTCCAGGTGAGAGAAAAGGGGGATGACAGGTAGCAAATCTGGGGTAGAGGAAGGAGTAAGGCCACACTGGTTCACTCTTCCTTTACCTTGACTACCTTTAATGGGTTGGCGATACCTTGAACCTTTTTCTTCCATTGGTGTAGAAGTCTCCAAGGACTTTGGGGATTGTTGATTCTAAGTTGAAAAACCAGTGAAGGAGAGAGTTAGTTAACAAAAAACAAATCCTCATCTTCCTTTTAAAATGTGTGAAAAAATATAAAAGATGGAGAAATATATTGGGAAAAAACCATACCTGTAGTCTCAATTCCAAGTTTAATTAATTTTAATTAATTCCTAGGAGATTTTATCCACCCACAGCAATGAAATGCTTTTTGAAAAACAATAGAAAAATGGTAATAACTTCTGGAAGCTTCATTTTTTCTCTGATAAATGAATAGGAATAAATATATTCATTATATTCAAAGCATCCAAGAGTTACTATGGGGAAATATATTTCCATTTTCTTCTCTCACTAAGCTTCACAATGACTAGTTGACTGGATATTTCTATGCTACATACAGAAATGGGGGAAAATATTCGCTATTATCTCGGTTTAAGGCATCATGCCATCTAGTGCATTTACAATTAATTTACTAGATGCAGTATTTGCATATTTGTATATAGCATTTGCTTCATTGAAGCTTCCCTTCTTGGAATTCCTAGATTCCTTTAAGGCTCAGTTCAACTGCAATCTCCTACAAGAAGCCTTCCTTGATCAATCCAGTTGTTAATGTTCATTCATCTTCATTCTTTCATTTATGTTCATCTGCCTATTTATTCATTCATTCGTTTATTTATTTATGACATTTTCATTATTGCTTTTACTTTACAAACACAGGTTACTCCCACTTCCAGAGTGTCACTTGTAACAAAGTAGAACAATGAAGTACAAAAATGCTTATCAAGTCTCTCATCCTAGCCTACTGTGGTCTTTTTGGATCCTTCTGATTGCCAAAGAATGAGTTAGATAATACTGAATCATGACAGCCACAAATTTCACAAGTAGATTTTCATTAAAATTACTGATAAAAATGTTTAGCACAAAGACCAAGACCACATCCATAGGGCACTTGGTTAGAGACCTCCCCTGGATGACATATTGGTGATCCATAAATAACTACTTTTTGGAAGGAAACAAGTATTTATTAGGTGGCTTCTATGTGCCTTTCTCTCTCTCTTTCTCTCTCTCTCTCTTTCTTTCTCTCTCTCTCTCTCTCTCTCTCTTTCTTTCTTTCTCTCTTTCTCTCTCTCTTTCTTTCTTTCTTTCTTTCTTTCTTTCTTTCTTTCTTTCTTTCTTTCTTTCTTTCTTTCTTTCTTTCTTTCTTTCTTTCTTTCTTTCTTTCTTTCTTTCTTTCTTTCTTTCTTTCTTTCTTTCTTTCTTTCTTTCTTTCTTTCTTTCTTTCTTTCTTTCTTTCTTTCTTTCTTCCTCAATGCAACATTTGCTGCCTTTTGTCTTACAGCAATCAGAAGATTGAGGGTTCTAATCCCTTTGTGGTTGCCAAAAATTGTAGGATTTTTAATAGTAATCAAAAGAGAGGGAAGGAAAAAAAAGTTCTTTCAGTCGAGTGAGCAGAGCAAAGAGAGACAGAGACTCACACCTACAGCACTTTACCAAAAGCACAAGCTCTAAAAAAAAGAGTCCTGCAGCTTGGGTCTCAGCCAAATTTATCTCCTAAGCATCCTTACATAAAATGAGGATGTAACTTAAAAGGATGCTGGAAATGTAGCTCAGGTGTTGCAAATTTTCCATCTTCACAAGCATATCTCCCACTCACTGTATAACCTTTGTAGCATGGTAATTGAGTAGTTTAGGCTATAGATTGAACTGGATTGAAGATTTAAACCCACCAATGGCAGCAAGACACTCTTATTCTGACCTTAATTATCCTCAGTTTCAACTCTTTGATTGCCATTTTTATTTTATCCTTCTCAGTCCCAATATCATTTTTTCTTGGAAGAGAGACCAGAAGTATATTCCTCTAATTGTTGTCATTGTTATGAAAACAGAACATTTAAGGGGTTTAAAAATTCCATAGAATTCAATAAACATTTAGTAAGTACTCTCTAGTTATAATTCCCTCTTGATGTGAATGAATGAATTGACAAGCATTCATTATGCAACTACTATGTTCCAGGAACTGTACTAAGCACCAGAGATATAAATACACCAAATGAAAGAATGCCTACCTAAGAGGAGCTTAATTCCAGTAGAGGAGAAAAGAACAAATATAAGGGTATGCAGATGAAATACAAAGAGAATAGCCATAAGTAACTGCCAGGTCATTTAGGGAAGGAGGTCATTAGCAGTTTGGGATCAGGAAAAGTTTCACTGAGAAGATGGTACCCAAGCTGTGTCTGGAAGGAAGAGATCTGATGAAGCAAAAATGAAGAGGAAGGGCATTCCAGGCATTGGGATTGGGCAATGCAAAGGCATGGAAATGGAAGATGGAATATCATTGAATGAATAAGGGGAAGACTATTGCTTCTCAATCCACCACTCCATCTCATATACAAATGACTTCCATGGGATTTATGCTGGACTAAGTAATATGGAAAGTATATCCAAGAAATTCAACACTTCAAACATTTAGTAGATATCTACTTGAATTAGCTCTCCTCTTTGGATCCTGAATTCTTCAAATGAACACCAAGTGCCCCTGATTGTCAAGGCTCTCTGTATATACCCAATATTGTCAAGACTCTCCACAGACAACTCAACATTGCCGAGACTCCTCAAGGCTTGAAGTATCAAGTTCTGCCAACGCTGATACAGAGTCCATTCTGGGTCAACTAGAGTCATGCCTGGGAGCCTGAAAGAACAAATCCCTTTCTCTGTATCCAGATAATCAAGATGAGTATTAGAGTGGAAGGGAAGAGATTATTCAGAAAATCTTCTAAACCCTGACACAAGATGGACCTCATCTGTACCAATCCTAGTCATTGGTGACCTCGCAGGTTAGTGTAGTGGAAAGAGGTCTTGATGGTAGAGGATTCAGAATGAAACGCAAGTTCTGCCACTTAAAACCCATATGACATGGGCCAAGTCACTCAACTTGCTGGAAGCTTCAGTTTCCTTATCTGTAAAGTAAATCAAGAGGGATGAGAAGTTCCCTTCTAGTTATAAATCCAGGATCTTACGTGCCAGGCATTGTACTGGTTGCTGACTATAGGAAACTTTAAAAGAGGTAGCTTTCCCCTTAAGCAACCTCCATTCCACCGGAGTAAAATTCATTATGCAGCGATGGCTCACATCTAATTCTGCTGTAATGAAAGATGAGTTCCCTTGTCTGCTTATATCACCAATTTTATCTGTTGGGTATCTTCTACTTCTGTTATTATCTGCCTTAAAATTGAATTCTGAGAAGTTAAGATGTTTCTGCTAAAATTCAACTCTGGGAAGAGCAGCCTTCTGGGAAGATTGTAAAGGGGCACCATGGGTCAATTAAGTAAGACATTATCTGCAATAAAATGTCTTGAATGGAACTGTTCCATTCAACTTCATGTAATACTGAGATTTGAGGGCTCTGCAATGGGACTTTGATGGCCAAAGCAAGCGTAGCAAGATGGCAGATAAGAGACTGCTGGGAGCATTTCTCAGCCCAGCATGACAGAGCAGATGTGGGACATGTGTGTGTCTTATAACTGCTAGTAGTCTTGGTCCATGAGATAAAAGAAAGAGGACAATTGCCATCAGTGTCTCATCCGTGTCTGTCCTGGTGCACGTTTTGGACTACGATTCTGCTCCTGCCAGATTTGTGCAGAAATGTATGTGTATGTGTTTACGTGTGTATGTTTATGTTATTTATATACATACTATAGCTATGAATCCTAGAAATAGCGGTATGGTATAGTGGAAGTAATATGGAATAGTGGACAGAGTTCTGATTAAAAATGAATGCAGGAGTGTGCTGAGAAATGCTAAACAACCAGACCTTGGGTTGGGGGGAAGCAGTCAGGACACATTTCAGTTTAGTCTGGACTATTAACATTTTGTCCATCACTTTCTTGAGTTCAGACAATCTTCAAAACTATAGATCAAGCAGTGTTTTCTAGCATTTGCCAATTTCCCAGGTAGAAATGCTCATTCTGAAATGTTAACAATCAGCTCTCTGGACCTGATTCCAGTTAGTTAAGGGAACTGTGTTCTGGGGACTTAGACCCTAAAGGGACTAAGTTCCCTTAGTTAAGGGAACTGTGTTCTAGACCCAGTTCTACCACTAACCACTTGTAGGACCTTGTTAATAATGTCGCTTAACCACAGTGGCCTCAGTTTCCTCATCTGTCTACTCAGAGAGGCTGATTTAGTTGTCTAAGGTGTCTTCTAGCTCCAGTCTATAACATACAGTTCTAATTCAGGAAAAACTTCTGGAATACTCTGATTGTGGAGATTTAGACAATAAGATACCATAGCCTGACAGAGTTCTAATTTTATCAAAGACTCCTAGGGCTGGAAGGGACCCTGGAGGTCCTTTGGCCTGAGAGCAGCCTGCTCAATTGTGGGATCTACTTAGTGGTGGTCTCCATAGCCCAAACTAGAAGAAGGGGAGGAATCTTCCATCTGCCAAAGTGGAAAAGATGTCGGACAGATTATAGAATCTGAGTCGTCCATCTAGTCTACAAAGGAAAATGAAGCATTATCCTTGTAAGAATAACCAGATGAGCTCAGATTTAACTACTACTATTCCTCTTATCCTAGGCTTTCCTCAAACCAAGCCTCTGAACTAATAACAATAATAATGGCTAATATTAACATTGGGGCAATGTGGTGGTCCAGTGGGAAGATTCCACTTCTTGAGTTCAATTCTGGCTTAGACATTTTCTAGTTGTATGACCCTGGGCAAGTCATTTAACTCTGTGGGTCTCAATTTCCTTATCCATAAAAGGAGCTGGAGAAGGAAATGGCAAACCACTTCAGTATCTTTTTTTTTTTATCTTAGTATCAATTTTAAGACAGAATAAGTGACAAAGGATAGGCAACTGCAGTTAAGTGACTTGCCCAGGGTCACATAGCTAGTAAGTGTTGGAAGCCAGATCTGAACCCAGATTCCCCTGATTCCAGGCCTGGTGTTACCTAGATGCTCCACCTTTACAGTATTTTTACCAACAAAACACCAAAAGGAGATACAAGGCACTAGGCATGACCAAAACAACAAATTATAGCTTTTTAATTGAAATATTTAGAGTGCTTTGCACAGATTATCTTATTTGAACCTCACAACAACCCAGGGATATAGCTGCTAAAGGTATTGTTATCTCCATTTTACAGATGTGAACACTGAGGCTCAGAGAGATTAAATGACTTGCGCAGTATCATACTGCTAATCAGTGTGGGATTTAAGGCTGGGTCTTCCTGACTCTACATCTAATCCCTTTCTCCTCTATTCTCTACAGTAGGCTGCCTACCTAACGGGCGTCCCAGGCAAGGAGCCCCTTGAATCTCTAGAATAGTTTATGGGATTCATCTCACTTTTTTCTCCACTAGGCACATATACATCTGAGCTCCAGCAGAGTCAAGCAGCCAGAAATACCTGAGGAGCCAGGGACTTGGGTCGGCGAGTGGCTCAGGCCCCCACGTCCTTAGGTATTCGTGGCCCATTTGACCTGCCACAGAATGGGAAAAGTTAACTCCAAGTTCTAGTTTTGGCTGAGGAAGGAAGGATTTACATTTTCTTTTCAAGTATCGGAGCCCCTCTGCAATCCTCCCATCCTGATGTGCGCTGCGTGCAACTCTTCACCAAGGGAAGAGCTTTCCTCAAGAAGAGCAAAGACCTTAGCATGAACTCCAGTAATGAAGAAAGAGTTAGGGACTCTGCAGGGGGAAACCACTGGCTCTGTGTACAGGTCACCAGCCCTTGCTGGTTAAGAGGGGATACAAATTCTGCATCTTGGGGGTTTGGCAGACAAAGGCTTCAGGGGCCCAGTGTGATCCTGTCACATTATGCAAGGAAAGAAATAAATTTCTTCTGTAAAACAAATGAGGAAGGGAACCAGAAAGTGCCAGCCCCATGGGCTGAATTAGAGGCACTGCTCGGCAGGGAGGTTCTCTCTCACATCTCAGGAAAAAGAAAACGACTGAAAAAAAGAGGGATGTGAGCTTTGTTTCATAAAACTCAAAGGCATTGATTTTCCTTCAGTTATTGGCTCCCTCTTCCAGGTATTAGAGGACTCCTACAAGACTTGAAGAGACTGGTGTCCAAGGTCAAGTTCCAGAACTGGAGGAAAGATCAGGGAAAATGTCAGCTTGAGACCAGCAAGATCCAAGTAGGGGGAATTCCTTCCACCATGGCAGATCGTAATTGGCCAATGACTTGGTTGATGAGTCACAAAGAGTTGGCGAAGGCACAGAAATGTGGATTGACTTGTCTAAGGGCACACAGCTCTTAAGTGTCCAAGTCAAAGTCTTCCTGACTGCAAACCCAACACTAACCACTATCCCAAACTGCCTTTATGATATAAGCTTAAAATATTGGCAATGCAAATAAAGCTAAGACTAAGAAAGAAACAATTAACTAGGGATATTTGTAGCAATGTTCCTCTGAAAAAGGTCCATTGCCAAGGTTTATAAGGAAAGGATTCATATTTATAAGAAAAAGAGCCATTCCCTGAATTGATAAGTAGTCTAAAGATGTGAATAGATGGCTCTCAAGGGAAGAAACTTGGACTATTCATAGATATTGTTAAAATGTTCCAAATCACTACTACTTGGAGAAATGCAAATTTAAAAAAAAATTTGAGGTCTCACCAGAGAGGCAGAGTTGACAAAAAATAAAAATGGTAAATGTTGGAGGGGCTGGGGAAAATGGGCATCCGGTTGATTGACCTGTGAATAGCAATTTGGAATCATTCATGAAACATTACTAAAAAGTCCCGGTGAGCTCTCTGATACAGCTATATCTCTGCTGGATCTTTACCAAAAAGGAATCAGAGATAAGAGCGGCATTTCTATGTGTAAAAATATTTCTAGCTACCCTTTTAGTGGTAGCAAACAATGAAAACCAAGATTTCAATAAGTGAGGAATGGCTAAATGTTTTGGTCTATGAATGTGATGGATTCTATTGTGTGGTAAGAAAAAGGGAAATAGATGATTCCAAAAAGACATGAAAAGATTTGTATGAACTGATGCAATGAAAAGAGTAAAACCAGAAGAAAAAATATATGACAACATTAATATCATAAAAATGAACAATTTTTAAGACATTTATAAGTCATTGAAAAATGAAAGGAGCAAAACTAGAAAGACAATTGATGAAATAACAATGTAAAAACACACAACTTAGAAGTCTGGGAGAAGGACGTTCAATAGAGTGATCATCAATGATTTTAGAGCACTGAATAGTGATACAATTACGGAACCATGTCATCGCTCACAAAGAGGTGATGGATTTAGGAAACATAGTTATTCATAGCATATTTGGAAACACATAAATATAAACACACACACACACACATATATGTCTCCTTCTGGACACACATACAGGATACCATTGAGGGAATTAATTTTGCTCAATTATGCAGATTTGTTCATAGAAATGTGCATTTTTTCTTTTCTTCTTTTCTCAATGGGGTGGTTTGAGGGAGGAATTGGGAGGAATGAGAAAATAATTTTCTGTACATTAAAAAATAGAGAGATGGGGTGTCACAGATATGATATGCCGCATGAACTTTCAGACAAGGTTACCATTATTAATTTTAATTAATTTTTTGTTACAAGAGTTCTCTCATGATGTGAGAATAATCTGAAAATGTATGTAATATTAAAACAAAACACACAGATATGACTAAAAGTGAAAAAATACGAGTGATGAATATAAAGTGAGAGTAAGTGACCTGAATACAGAACAAAGGAGATAAACCCATAGAGAATCAGAAGATTTAAATGAGTTTGTCCATTTACTTTATGCAAATAAATGAGACTTTTGGACTAGTGAAGAATCATCCTATCTAAAGAAACTCTTAAAAATTCAAGAATTTGTTCATTAAAAAAAATACATTTGCAAAAAGGGAAGTATATGTCCTGACACAGAGAATAACATCACATGCTCTGGACCTCAAAAAACTCATTTGCAAAAAATAAACTAGATAGCTAAGTGATATGAAGAGAGGGAAGGAATCGGAGTCCAAAAGACGTGAATTGGAATCCAAATCAGCCACTAGCTGTATGACCCTGGATAAGTCACTTAATCTCTTTCAAACTGGTGATATAATGATACCACAACTTTCAGAGACTTGTTGTGAGGACCAAATGAGATAATGTGAAGGGATTTACATTGAAGTGGTAAATAAATGTTAGATTATTATTATTATTGTTAGGAAAGGATTAGACTAGATGACCTTTACATTTCCTTTTTTCCTCCTATGATGAAAAGATAATGAACAGACATGGTTTGGTATGGTTTTTTTTTGTTGTTGTTTGTTTTTTTTTACTGACTCTGTGGATATCATCAAGTTTGGGATATTGAGGTCCCTTATTTGACCCTAATTAGCTGTATGATCCCGGGCAAGTCATTCAATCTTTTTTAGTTCTGTTTTCCCAATTTGCTAAAAAGAAGGTTGAGTAATTTTGAGTATTAATATCTGAGTCTCAGACTAAGAGATGGAGGCAGTGACACCACAAAATAGAGAAGAGAATCAGGACACTTAACTGCTTCATGCCTCAGTTTTCTCATCTATATGATGAGGGGGTTGGGTTTGATGGCCTTCAAGGTTTTCATTTTAAAATCTATATAGGTACATATATATATATATATATATATATATATGTAAATTTATATATATATATAATTTAATTTTTTAAAATACATATTTTTAAAGATTAAAACTCTCTTCTATTAGAACAGATTGCCTTATAAACTACAAATCACTGGAGGTACAGAAGTAAAGCTTGATGGGTACCTGACAGATTTTTTTTAAACCCTTATCATCTGTCTTAGAATTAATACTGTCTATTGGTACTAGAGAAGAAGAGTAGTAAGGGTCAGGCAATAAGGTGTAAGTGACTTACCCAGGGTCATACAACTAGGAAGTGTTTGAGGCCATATTTGAACCCAGAACCTCCTATCTCTAGACCTGGGTTTCAATTCACTGAGCCACCTGACAGGGATTCTAAATTAATTTTTGACCTGATTCTGCAACTTTTCAAGGTGTCTTTTGTACAACGAACTATTATATTTTCTCAATGAATCAATGACTTCACTGCAGGTAATTTCATGATGAATCCTATGATCATAGACTTAAACATTGAGGACAACTTGGTGGCTACCTCTTTTTTTAAAGATGAGGAATCTCTGGCCCAGAGAGGAGAAATGACTTGCCCAGGATCATCTAATAGTAACTGAGGCAGGATTTGGACTCCAGTCCTCTGATCTCCAAGTCCAGCTAAGCTGTCTCAAATCTTACATCACTGAGCTTAGTGAAATAGACACACCAGGGGGACTAGGGAGGAGAGTGAGGATGGCCATAGGAGATCTCCTTTGTCAGGGTACTGAATGAACAGACATTCAGTGGAACTGAGCTGCAACAGCATTCCCAGGCAGTTGGCCCCATTATCCACTCTCGAACAATTGGCCAAAATCTCCAACTTAAAGCATCAGCAATTTATGAATTTTTACCTGCATGGAGAAATGTATGCTGAATGGAGGAAGGGGGATCTGCTCTACAGAAACAGCAATCCCAATTGGAAAAGTACTAACATGTCAGCTTGGGAAAGACACTGAGAACTGGAGGTTAACCATGAGGCTCTCAGAGAAAGGAGGGCAGAAGGGAGGAAGCAAGGGGAGGAGTCTTGTCCCCAAATATCTGAGCTGGTACATTTCCATTGCTTGGGAATTTCAGTCAGGGTTAGCTAATGATATGTTGGTACCATCCAAACAACACAGTTACTTGGGGAATGAGATCCACCGCTCAAGTTCTCTGGGGGTCAGTGGTGACAGTCCAGGAATCCGTTTGATCCCCTTTGATTCCCTTAAAGGGAAACCAACTATTCTGCTTTCCCTTTAGTCGGTGGAGTAGGCTGATATGTTAGCCAAGGAAAGGATAATTTATAGATGAGCTGACCCCATAAATGTGTTTTTGGCAGTGCCTACGTGATTGCTGACATAATGTAATAATAATTGACATTTAGATAGCACTTTAAAGGTTTCCAGGGTGCTTTACACTCATTATCTCATTTAAGCATTACAACAGTCCTATGAGGTAGATAGCATGGGTGGCTTTTTCCTCCACTTTATTGAAGAGACAATTCAAATTCCAAGTGATCACACATGGTCACATAGCTAAGGGTGACCAAGATGGGATGGCAAAACAGATCTTTCCTGCCTCGATTGAACATGTTTGAGTAAACAAGGTAGATTGCTGCTAGATATGGAAGATATAAAGACAAACCCCCAAACCATTGCCTTCTCTGCAGAATCTTACATTCTGCTGGAATTCCAGGAGCATCTTAACATTGCCCCTTGTTGTCTCGCACTTGGCCTAGGATAGCATCAACAAAATACAGATATAAGAAAGGAAACCACAAAGACCTTAATCCATATTTGTGAGAATAAAAAGAGGAATTCATTTTTTAAAACATTATATTTTAATTTTATTATTATATTATATTATTACATTATTATAAACCCACCATTTCAAGAATTTGACCAGTAAAAAACTTTTAAAAAGATATAAAACAAACTTGTCAATAGAGGAAACCCCTCTCGAAAAGTCCTTGTAGGATAGCTAGGTGGCTCAGTGGATGAAGAGTCAGGTCTAGAGATGGGGGGCTCTGGGTTAAAATTTGACCTCAGATACTTCATAGCTGTGAGACCCTGGGCAAGTCACTTAAGTCCCAATTCCTACCCCTTACCACTCTTCTGCCTTGGAAAAACACAATATTGATTCTAAGATGGAAGATACAGGTTTAATTTTTTTTTTTAAATTCCTTGTAAAGGCAACTAGTAGGGATAGACCTAAATTCAAATCTGGTCCCTATGTGACCCTGGGCAAGTCATTTAACCCCAATTGTCTTACTCTTATTGGTACTTTGCCTTAGAACCAATATGTAGTATTGATTCAAAGAAAGGTTAAGGGTTTATTTTAAGTTCTTTTATATGTATATATGAATACATGTTTATGTGTATGTATATTATTTTTGAGTAGCAAATAATTCAGTCTGAAATTTTTTAAATGTATAAACAGCAAAATACCTTTTGGTGATGCAAAAAATGCCCAGTACTAATATATCCTCAAAGAAATATAGGTTTTGGAGCACTGTTTTCAGGGAAAGTAAAATATTAATATTCGGAGATATATTTTGAATAGTATATTACTATTCAAGTTTTTACATATCATCATTTTCCCTCCAAATCTGTGGTTAAAGGTTAAATGTATTCTTGAATGAAATTTTAATTTAGGCTGAAGGCCAGCTTCTCCCTGATGGGAATACATCTACCATTTTATTGTGTAAGTCAAGAGGAAAGGATGATGCCGAGAATCGGGAACTGAAATTGATGATAATGTCAATGTTGTAAAGTTCATACCTTTTCTCAAATACATTCAGAACTCTCTGGATTTACTCAATTATTTAGGACTGCTCTAGAAAGTGAGTCAATATGGGAATTGAAGTAGGTTAAATTGGGCTTTGTAAGCATTCTAACCATATGTTGTACCATTCAGAGGCTCTCACTATTAGTGTGATTAGACTCAGTAGACAAATGCTCTGAGGGAGTTAGAAGGGAAGATATGTAGGGATTGAATCATGATCTCAGGAGCACCTAAACTTGTGTGTGTGTGGGGGGAGTATTTCATTTTGCCTTTGTATCTTCAGTTTCTAGTATGGTACCTGGCTCTGGATAAATATTTGGTCAATGCTTGTGGAATTAATGTTAAGGAAACAGAACTACCCAAGGCTTTTTTTAAAAAATTGGATCCAAAGCCCTCTCTCTATTGATGAGGGTGTGTGTGTGTGTGTGTGTGTGTGTGTATACATTTCTGTTTGTGTGTCTCTCTGTGGGTATGTATGTCTGTGTGCATTGTGTATGTATCTGCATGTATGTGTGTGCACATGTGTGTGCATATTGTATGAGCATTGTATGGAGGCAAAGTATGATCACGCCTGGTTGAAGTAGACTGGGGATACAGGTCATGGGAGCTGAACAGCTGTAGTAACTGGTGTTTGATGAAGAAAGGGGTTGGGAGAAAGAAGACCATGAACTAGGGGCTGAATCTGTTTGGAATGGAGCATTAATACCTTAAAGTTGAACTAAATATTTAGGGCTACCCTACATAATTAAATGTTAGCTATTTATTATTATTATTATTATTATTGATATTTTAAAATTATAATAATCTTTTTAATTTACAAAAATCTACTCCCTATCATTGAAACAGAACCTATCATAACAAATAGGCATGGTCAAGCAAAACAAATGCCTGCACTGGCCATATCCAAAACATATGCAACCCAATCTCTACCCTGAATCTAAGCTCCCTCTGTCAGAAAGTGGACAGCTTGTGTCATTCTGAGTGTTCTGGAACTGAGACTTGACATCACACAAAGGAGAGTTCTTTTAGAGTTGTTTGTCTTTACCATGTTGTTGTGATTGTGTTAACTGTTACACTACATCTGCTCTTTTCACCCTACACTACTTTATAACATTTCCATTTTTTCAAAAACTATCCTTTGTCATTTTTAATGGTACAATGATATTCGATTACCATCAATTCAGGCTTCCATTTTATATAAGACTTCAAGTCCAGCATTTTCTCTTCTGTGATATAATTAGGAGAAGAATATTTATCTATCTCTCTATCTATCCATCTATTGATCTATCAATCATCTTCCTATCTATCTATCTATCTATCTATCTATCTATCTATCTATCTATCTATTTATCTCCATCCATCCATCCATCCATCCATCTGCCTATCTACCTATCATCTATCTGTCTGTCTATCTATCTATCTATCTATCTATCTCCATCCATCTGCCTATCTACCTATCATCTATCTATCTATCTATCATCTATCTATCTATCTATCTATCTATCTATCTATCTATCTATCTGTCTGTCTGACTCTTTTGCTCTGCATCCATCTGTCCATCCATCCATCCATCCATCCATTCATCTGTCCATCCATCCATCTGTCCATCTATCTATCAGTCTATCTATTTATCATCTATCCATCCATCCATCTATATTTATTGATCTTCAATTTATCTATCTATATATCTAAATCTAGACAGTTCAACAGATGCACATAATTTTATATTATTTATATACACACGCCCACATATGAATACATGCATGTATATACACATATACATATACACACAGACAGGACACACCATATATCTGTATTGCACACACATACACATATATAGACACATATATAATATTCCCAAAGTCTTAGTTTTACATGCCTACATATATTCATGTATTAGAAAAGAAAAAAAAAGCATTGTACACGAAACTACTCATTATATATAAATTGCTATTCTTTTTAAAATATCATATATATATATATATATATATGTTCACATGTAGTTTCAATGCTGCCCTACTTGCCTGTGATTTTTTTTGGGAGTCTTCTTTCCCTTCTCTTATATTCATTAAAAAATGCTTCAGGGATATTCATTCTTTCTCTCTTTTTGTCTTCTGTACTCTTAACTCCCCTCTCCTCCCCCCGTTTCCAACTGAAATTTTCAAAAAAGAAACCCTTTTAATGAATATGTACAGTCAAGCAAAGCCAATTCCCATAGTCAATATAACATTAAAACAATGGCAAGCTGATTCAGATGACAAGGTTTATACGGTATGTCTAAAGGAAGGAATGCTGAGATCTAAGTAATTAGGCCAAATAATCCTTTAAAGAAGATGAGAGGATTATTTTAACAGTGTTAGAATATTTACCAGAATATTTTCTTTTCCGAAGAGTCTAAACATAGTATGTATGTGCGTGTGTATATATATATATACACCCCCCCATATAAAACATAGATGATGCATGAGAGTATATGATCTTACATATCATCCTTTCCCCCCCTCTTTTTCCATCTGTTCTCTTCCTTTCTTACCCTGAAAAGCAATAATATGCATAATAGGAAGAAAATTAAAAAGGAAACTCTTAAAATATTTCTCCATAAAATATATCCCAGCAGCTGCTCCCTAAAGTGCATATTCCCCAGTAGCAGACTCGGGCCTAGGGAAGAAACAATAAAACAATAGGAGCTGAAACTTGACCATTTCAGCTCTTTCTTATGACAAATTTATCGCTCAGAATGAGATACTGACAAGCTATCACATTTGGGTTAATTGAAACATATGAACCAATAAAAAGCACAGGCAGCCTTGGTGGGAAGGAGGAATAGGACATAGAGATGCCATTTTCAAGTTTGGGCAGGGATTTGATTTCGCAACAGACCAGCAGAATTCTTCCTCCCCTATCACCACCCAAAGGAGAGATTCATAGTGTACATTTATCAGTCACCTTAAAATTAATATGATTTAGAATGTTTCAATAGTGTTAGAGATATTTGGACACCCAGGGGTAGTTGCAAGTTCAAAGAAATTGATTGATGGCTTCTTCTCCCTTGGGAAATTAATTTCTCTTTTATTTGGTACCAACACATGGTTACCAATGAAAAGACTGGCATCCTTGCCTTTAAGTCCTGTGGTCTCGTTTATAGTAGTGTTGTCTAGCAGATATAAGGAAATAAGCTGTCATTAAAAAAGAAAAAAAAACAACAAATTCAGCATATCAAAATCCCTTGAACTTACTACTTTATTACCAATTTCAGGGTTCTTTAAAGTGTTCTAAATGGAAGACACAGAGAGAGAGAGAGAGAGAGAGAGAGAGAGAGAGAGAGAGAGAGAGAGAGAGAGAGAGAGAGAGAGAGAGAGAGAGAGATTCACAGAGTCAGAGAGATGGAGGGAGAGACAGAAGCAGAGAAAAAGGGAGGGGGGAGAAGGTAGAGAAGAGAGGGGAAGAAGAAAAGAAAAAAGAAAGAGAGAGAAAGAGAGAGAGACAAAGAAAAAAGAAAGAAAGGAATTTTATAACTTACAGGGTGTGAATCAAAATGAAAAAAGAAAATATGGAATAATAATAATCTTGGACTTTTCATAACACCACAGTTTTGTATTGCTGATTTCTATGTAGCTGAATTTTCTTGATTCCCATGAAAATATTTTTTGTTAATTCTTACAACACTTTTGAAGAAAGAGGTTTAGTTCAATTAATTAACAAGCATTTTAAGGGTTAATAAGATAAAATTGACACAATCTGCCTTCAAGGTCTAATTATTTTTTTGTATCATCAACTGGTTTAAAAAATAACAGAAAACCAAACAACAATACTAAAACACCCTTTTTATGCTCTTAGAACCTTTTGTGGGATTTTCTCAGCTCTTACAGCTACATTCTAGTATTCAGCCTCGAGCTATTTATTCCCATAAATTGGATTTGGCTAAGATTGGCCCATAACCCACATTGTATTAACTGCCCAGATCCCTGAAACTTACAGGAAAACAATGATGAAGTCTTACCAAGTAAAGAGAGCTGTCTAGTCTGATGAGAGCCTTACCATCTTGTTTAGCTGTGTTACCCTCTGAGATATTTCTAGACCATAGAGGTTCTTAATCCTGGGTCCATTCACTTATTATTATTATTATTATTATTATTATTTATATCATGATAACTGTATTTTCTGGTTTCCTTGATAATTCCATGGATGTGAATTTCTGCGTTTAAAAACACTGATTATGTGGAGATATATTTTACGTGACCACACATTTATAACCTAGATCAAGATGTTTGCTGTCTTAAGGAGGAGGGCAAGAGAAGAGAAAAACAAAGGGAGAAATTTTGGAACTCAAAACTTTCAAAAAGGAATGATAAAAATTGTTATTACCGGTAATTGGGGAAAATATAATAAAAATAACAGCATTACTCTAAGAAAGGGTCCCTAGGCTCCACCAGATTCCCAAAGGGTTGGGGGCCATTATACCAAAAAAAGTAAAGGATTTGGAGGTCATAACTGATAAGTAATTTAACTCTGTAAGCTCTACTTTTGTTGGAGAGGCAAGGAAATCTGTCAAATATAGATGACAGCTCTGTTTACAATAAAGAAAAAGTAAAGATTTTTTGGGCTGCCCTCATACTTGCTCAAAAAATGTAATTTTACATGAGAGATTATGCCCAAAGCAGAACAATAATTAGGGTGAGAAAACTAGGGCTTGGCACCAAAGCAGTAAATTTAGAGGAAGGCAATAGCATTGCCCTTCCTGGAGTGGGTTATTCTTTCCCTTCAGCAACGTAGAGACCCCATGGTGTCCCAGGGAATGCTTCTTTTTTCCTTTTACTCCACCTCCATTTTTTTTCTTTGCTCCATAACATCTTGCCCCTATAGCAAAAAAATGTTTCTAGTTATGGCTCTAGCCCCAAAATTGTTTCTTGTCTTTTTTTAAAAAACAGGATAGGAGAACAAAAGATAATTATGTGGGGAGCGCTTCATTCCTTAGTGGCAGGAGGGCGTGGTTCAGTAGAATCCCATGTGGGCTAAACAAACACATATCTCTATTTTTTAGTAGATTAGCAATTTCCTTAACCCAAGGAACTCCCCTAGTGGGAACTTTATCCACCCACTTCAGAGAGACAAATCCTAGGATGTCCATTACGAACGAAAATAGTGAAATGATCTACCCAGGGTCATCTATCTACTTTGTGTCAAAAGACACTCAATTCCAATCTAGTTAGCACTTTTTGATGCCAAGCTCACACTTTACATTTTCCTCCCTCAAGGACAGAAGTGTCTGAACTTAAAAAAAAAAAATCTGGATAACTCTATTTCAGTATCATAGTTTCCCTTCCTAACCCTCTTTATTTTATGCATTTAAACATATTCTTCTGAGAAGGGGTCCCTCCATAGGCTTCTTTGTTGTTGTTCAGTTGTTTTCAATCATATCTGATTCTCTGTGACCTCAGTTGGAATTTTCTTGGCTGAGAGACACTAGAATGGCTTGCCACTTCCTTCTTGAGCTCATTTTATAGATGAGTAAACTGAGACAAGCAGGGTTAAGTGACTTACCTAAGGTCCCAGAGCCAAATGACTTTACTAGACTGCCAACATTTCCAGGGCACACACATACCAAATGGTTAGAAATTGACCTAGAAATGGTGGATCTCCTGTCCCATAGAAGCTTTTACAGTTTCCCTTCTACAGGGCCATTTGACTTTGTGTACCTTCAGATTGCTGGGTCTGGGATGCCAATCAAAGTGAAACAAACAGGGAATGGGACGGATTAACAGGTGAACTAAATCCAGATGGAGTACCACTCTGTGTATGTACTGATGGATGGGCACCATGGGAGGATTGCACTCAATGTTCAGAGAACAGTTCCTTATAGTGGAAAGAGCTCTGGGCTTGGAAGCAAGGGGGAGCTGGGGTTCAAATTTGTCTCAGACATTGTGCAACTAAGGGTTTACTTCTTGGAATTTCAGTTTATGGATCTGCAAAATGGGGATGATAAAAGGTAGTTTGTCTCAAAGGGACTGTTGTAAAAAAAGAGAGCGGGAGAATAAGGATTTTGTAAACCTGAAAGCACCATATCAATGTCAATTATTTTTATAGAGAACATGCTTCCAACTTTTAAGGGGCTGACAAATTAGATGGGAAAACAAGATTTCTATATATTGTAATAAAAATAAATTACAGAAACATACAATATAATATAGTCTATGGAAATTAAAAATATATTTATAGGTAATATGAATATATAAAATAAATAAATGATACATATATAAATATAAGCATATTTATATAGATAAAAAATCACATTTTAAAAGGGGCATTGATTATCATTAAGCTCTATGTATGTGGTATAGATGTACTTTATCACAGAGAAACAGAATTAGAATTTTTTCCTTAGGTGGTTTGGGCCTCAGTTTCATCATCTGTAAAATTGGGAACTGGACTAATTGGCCTTCTGATTCTAAATGTAAGATCCAAAATGTATAAACTTCTGTGAAGTTGAATTGGAATCAAGTTTTAAGGAAAATCTTTATAGAAGATGGGTGGCTAGGTGGTACAATGGGCTTGAAATCAGGAACACTCATCTTAATGAGTTCAAATCCTACCTTACTAGCTCTGTGACTCTGGGTAAGTCATTTAACCCTGTTTACCTCAGTTTTCTCATCTGTAAAATGAGTAGAAGAAAGAAATGGCAAGCTACTCCGGTATCTCTGCCAAGAAAATTCCAAATAGGGTCATGAAGAGTTGGACATGACAGAAAAAGAAATCAACAACATTTGCAGAAGCATTAGAGAGAAGAAAGGGCAGTCCAGGTGAGGATACTGACATAAGCAAGAGCAGGCAGGTGGAAATGAGAAATATATTTGCATCATAGTGAGGAGACCAAGATGTTTGAAGTGATCATCAGGGTGATCATAATTCAATTTTTCCCCCTTTTTCGAAATTCAATTGTGAGGTGATTTAAAAAATGATTTTTTAACCTGACATTTTCTTAGAAGGACATTATTGATTATGAGTATTAAGAGAGAAATAAACCTCAGAGAAATACTGAGCCTGTGCAATAGATCTTGGTCCTGTATTAAACCCTTGTGATCAGAACAAAAATCTAATGTGCAGCACTGAAAAAATCATTGAACGATATGTGTATGAATTACGTGCCTAATTTCTTTTTATAAATCCAACCTGGTTTTGAACACATTTTTACAAGCATCCTTCAGGCCTGCCTCTTATTTTTAGGCCATTTATTCTTACTTGACCACACTCACTAGACTCTCTTTATAATTCTTGAGGAGAAAAGCAAACTGTCTCTCCTTTTTTTTCCTGTCCTCATCTGGTGAGAGTAATGGGTTTTTGTGAGCACATCTTGGGAAAGCCCATCCTCTTTTCTAATAGGTTTATGGGCTCCTAACTTATGACATCAATAGGATCCTGCTATTTTCTTCCTCTAGCCTTTTAGGGTGATCCCCCAGAGAACAATTTGATATTAGCACCTCATTCTTGAAGAAACATCTGGGGCCTCAGTTTGCCTAATTATTAAAGGAGGGGGATGGACTCGAGCTCCCCTAAATTCCATTTGAGATCAGAAGTCGATTGAAATTCATAGAGTGCAGTAAGGTTTGTAATTCTCTCAGGGTTCAATTAACTATCTAAGATTATAAATTGTAGGGAAAGGAATAATCTACTTTGGAGGAGGAAGTTTCCTTAACTGGGAATTCCTGTACCAAAGGTCCAATCTCCATCCCTATCCCTAATTATCTCACTTGACTCTCCTTATTATCCTCATTTTACCAATGAGGAAACTGAAGATTAAGAGAGACTCAGTGATTTGTCTTGGTTCAGTCAGCTAAATTCAGTATGGTTGGGTTGAACTATGGTTGGGGAGGAGGAGATCCTTCAATCAGCAAGTATTTACTAATCTCTTGCAGGCACGATGCTAAATTCCTCGAATACGAAGAAAGGCAAAACCAGAAAACATTTTTGTGGAGTTAGGAGGTCGATTAGTCATGTCTGACTCTTCCTGATTCCTTTAGGAGTTTTCTTGGCAAAAATCTTGGAGCGGTTTGCTGTTTCCTTCTTCAGTTCATCTGACAGATGAGGAAACTGACTGGAAACAGAGTTAAGTGACTTGCCAAGGGTCACACAGCTAGTAAATGTCTGAGGCTAAATTTGAACTCAGGAAGATGAGTCTCACCTGCATTCAATGAATTTACATATAATAGAGGAAATAATGGGATTTTTCAGACTGATCTTCCTGAGACATTGAACCCACCATTCCAGCTGCTTCTCAGATTAGCCAGATGAGTTACTGACACCTCCACATTTCTCAAGTCTCATCATATTTCTTTAAATCTATTATTTTCTGTCTACACAACAACTTTGAGACAGAAGAGCAAGGGCTAGGCAAATGGGGTTAAGTGACTTGCTTAGGGTCACATAGTTAGGAAAATGTCTGAGGCCAGATTTGAATCCAGGATGTCCTTGCGCCAGGCCTGGTGCTCTACACACTGAATCACCTATCAGTCCCAAGTCTCATTTGTTTTAATTATTCCTCATGAAAGTCCTTTAAAGTCTGTTAATTAGACCAAACCAGAAAAAAACAACATACATAAATCAGTCAGCCAGTCTCCATGGAGGTTGTAACTTCCCTAAGTGGAAGAGATGGGATTTGAACCAAGGGCCTTTCACTCCAAATCCAGAGCTCTGTCCATGTGCCATGTTGATTGTGCTAAAGGCCAGAGATACAAATACAAATAGTTGTCTAACAGTTTCTGCACCTCAGGACACTTCCCATCTTCATGTCATATTTGTTGTCAGACATCATGGAGAGAGAGAGAGAGAGAGAGAGAGAGAGAGAGAGAGAGAGAGAGAGAGAGAGAGAGAGAGAGAGAGAGAGAGAGAGAGAGAGAGAGAGAGAGAGACAGAGAGAGAGAGAGAGACAGAGAGAGAGACAGAGAGAGAGACAGAGAGAGAGACAGAGAGAGAGACAGAGAGAGACAAGAGAGAGAGAGACAGAGAGAGAGAGACAGAGAGAGACAGAGAGAGAGAGACAGAGACAGAGACCAAGACAGAGACAGAGACAGAGAGAGAAGGAGAGGAAGAGGGAGAGAAGGAGAGGGAGAGGGAGAGGGAGAGGGAGAGAAAGAGAAGAGAAAAGAATAGCTTCTCTGGAGCTCAGAACCAGGAAGCACCATCTCATTTGGGGGCCATGCTTTACACCTGCATCTGCCCCCAAAGGTAAAAGCTCCTCCCATGAAGCAGTAGCTATATAGTAGTGACTACCCCCCCCCACACACACACACACAAAATAAAAAAGAAATGGCTTTCTGTGCTACTCATCAAACCCAGCTGCTCTCTAGCCCTCAGGAGGGGGATTATAGAACTGCTTCAGAGGGAGAAAGAAATAGGGAACATGTTCAGATCCATTCTGCTGTGCTGTGAAAGTCTACGGAAGGGGAAGAATAGTTTTATCCGACATATCCTGGTTAAAGAAGGCTTCCCTGGCAAATCTACTCTTGTCTTTACACTTTTTGTTGGAGGGATTCCAAGGCTGGGGTGCCAGGGCTGGGGAATTACTACAGAGGTGACCCAGTTGTCCAATCTCCATGGTAGACCCATCCACAGGCCAGTTTATTGGCTTTGGGTTCTGTGGTCTCCCTTGCATCTCAAAGTGGACAGAAAAGGATCCAAACTAGCAGTTTTTGTGATGGGGCAAAGGACACAAATTGTTTGTTCAGACCAGCCTTCTAGATGATCAAGGGCAAGGGGAAGACAAGTAGGGCTGGGACAGAGAGGAGGAAGTGCCCCATAGCCATGTGGCAATTATTCCTGTGAACTATATGCTAAGGCTTGCTTTTTTGTTCCTGAAGGAATGCAGGCTCAGTGAGCCCCTTTGAAATTCAGCACCCAGGTCAAAGCCCCAAATATACAGCCCTAGTTTCCACTGAGGAGAACTAGCCAATGAATATGAATACAGAACTCTTTGGTCCAAGCTCTTCTAACATCATTCCTTGGTTACAATAATATTGTAGCCGTTTCTTCTGGCCTCTCTCTGTCCATTACACTCAAAACCACCCTGTTAGAGTACCGACCAATCTTCCTAGTATCTGCAGACATCCCTAAAGTGGCTGCCTCTTATTTGGGAGAATATGGAAGTGGACTGGGACTCACACAGAGATTTCCATAAAGAAGGCTGGGGATGGACTTAGGGTACAGATCGCTCCACTCTCCATGGCTCTAGATCCCTTAGCTACTCCCAATTCACTAAATGGAACAAAAGGAAGTAAGCACTTGAACCTGTTGGCATCCAACCTACTCCCAAATGTTCTACTAGATTTGTTGAGCTTTGTTCTGACTCTGGACCATCTCAACTCTCAGTTTCCATGGCTCCATTATTCCTACTTGGTAATGGTGCACTGGTGAACCTTTTGCTTCCTCTTGGATACTGCTAAAGACCTCATTGGTGCCTTTGGCCGCCTCACCAGCCACCAGCTTGAGTTCATTTCCTGGTGTAGCGAAATGAGTGTTACCAGATTTGGAGTCAAAGGGCCTCCTCAAATCCCAATTCATCATTTCGTACCTGAATGTCTCAGCAAATTATTTTACTTTTTCTGTACCTCAGTTTCCACATGTGTAAAGTGATGCTACCAGTTCTAAATTTCTTCATTTATAATCCTTTGTTAAAGACCTAAAATACCAGACAACCAATCAATAAATGTTTTTGAAGACTAATGATGTTTGAGGCCTCAGAAATACAGAGACAAAAAAAAAAGAACTAGTCCCTGATCTCAAGGAGGCAATAACAAGTACACATATAAGATTATATATATATATATATATCTCACACTAACTAAAACCAGTGTATTATTGGGAAGGGGAAAGGGATAAACATCGATAGAAACACCTACTATGTGCCCTGCTCTGGGCTAAGGCACTCTACAAGTATTATCTCATTTGATCCTTTGGATTTGAGAGGAGGTGCCTCAGTGGCTGAGGAGTGGGGGTGATGGAAAAAAGGCTGAAAGCACAGATCAGGATCTCCTGACCTCCTTGCCCACCAAACACAATTTCCTGATGGAGCAAGGATCCCTCCAGGACAAGAATTCTTAACTTTCTTCTTCTTCTTCTTCTTCTTCTTTTGTGTGTGTGTGTGTGTGTGTGTGTGTGTGTGTGTGTGTGTGTGTGTGTGTGTGTGTGTGTGTGTGACTTTCCATCTGGTAGTCTGCTCTAGCTATGGAGGAGGCCCCCTCAGAATAATACATTTAAATGTACAAAACACAATACATAGGATGAGAAAGGAAACCGATTCTAGGAAACGTAGTTTATCAAAATATATATTAAAGCCCCAAAGTTCATGGATCCCAGGTTAAGGAGCTCTGTTTGGCTATTAATGTGGAGGAGGCAGATGGGCCTGCCTGTAGGGGCATATGAATAGCAGAGTTAACTAGCTTGGGCTGCCCTGATGAGACTGGCCCTGTAGGATGGTGCCTGAGGCAGCAACTCCTGACTGGCCGGCCACCTGATGCCCAGACTGAGGCTAAGGAGAGATTCATTTACCCCTTGGGTCTAACTAACATAAATAATGCTGGAAATGTTCTCTATTTCTTTTCAGAGGTTTTATCCGGGGCAAGCATACCACTCCCATGCAATTGCATCTGTCTGCTTAGAACCCCCCCCCCCCCAATATTAAGGTTTCGAACTCAAATTTGCATTCTCTTAAATTTTTTTTATTGTTATCTTATGTTTGTGCATCACTTTTATTACTGCTCTGTTCTCCTCTAGATCCTCCCCAGTTGTTTGTGGTAAGGGATAAAAGAAACAGCGAAGGAAGCATTTCAGCAAAAATAACCAATAATCTGACAGTATAATCTATGTTCCACACCCATAATCCTTCACTTCTGCAAAGGAGGGTGGGATCCGCATTTTCCCCCTCTTCTTGGGGGCCAAGTTTCATCATTTTAATTACATTGCAATTATTCCATTTGGGCTTTGGCTGCTACTTCCATTGACCCTGTAATCATTGTACATTGTGCTTTCCTGGTTTGGCTTTCTAAAGTCTTCCCCTGCTCCCCTCTATTCATCCATTCTCGCAGAAGAGAAATATGGAATATAAATACAAAGATGTGCTGTCTGTAAATGCACAGACCAGAGAACCTGCCTAAAATTGTATTTGCTGGCAAAAGAGCTGGCTGGTCCTGTGTAGCAAGTCGATACTCATCTGCTCCTCTTAGGAAACTCTGTGGGTGTATGTGGGGGTGAATTGTTCCCTTGCCTGTAAAATATTACAATAAATTTACATATAGGCACAATTCATGGCCTCGTCTACTGTTTATAGAATGAGACAGAACACAGGGGGTTCCATCCAAGGCCCAAGTGTGTCTTCAACTCTTGCTACTGTTTGGTAGAATGAAAAAGCATTTTCATGTTCATCGAGTCCTGGAAACCTGGGAGATTTGAATTCTAATTTGTTCTCACAATATGTCTGGCCCAACTTGGGTGGTACAGGATGACCTGACAAAATGGCCCATTAAAAAGCTTCATCTATCTAGAAAGAAAGTGCGTGCATACGCGTGTGCATGTGTGTGTGTGTGTGTGTTTGCGTGTGTGTTCTTACATAAAACAACCCAGAGTTAGAATTTTGCCCTGACCAGCTTCAGAAGGAACATAATTCATCTAAGGGCATGATCTCGTTGGAAGAACATTGTGTCCAGAGCTGCAAGCAACGTTTAAAGGAAAAGCATGAAGTCTGTACATTAACTCTGAATTACCTGGATTTCCTAAATGGCTTTTTTCCAGTGAGACTCTCTTGTCATTTTAACCTCTCAAGGAAATCTGGAGCCAGCCATTTGGTTTCTGATCTGTGCCAATGAGCCCCCAATAACGGGTTTTTTAAAGGTGATTGGCCTCCCATTTGGTCTTCCTTTCTCAATTTAGAGATTTGGGTTGGGAGTGGGGATGACAGGGGAAGAAGGAGAAGGAGGAAAGAAAGGAAGTCTGCACCAAGTCAGGGAAGCCAGTCAACTGACTTTAGGGAATTGACTATGCCTGGATTTATCACAAGTTTTTTGAACCAGATGATTTTTTTTGAGGGCACATCTGGCAACATCATAAAACCCCCTGGCCCCCAGCTATTACACAGGAGTTACTTTTGTAAATCATTTATGAATATTACTGATGTAAGCTCATTCCAGGCAGCCAGCAAAGGAAATGAGAGGGACAAAGAGGATGGAGGTGGGGCTCTCTGTTGTGAGAGGTCTTTTCGAGTGGGCTGCTGTTGGCTTTTTGAAATGAGAAAATGATTTTTAAAAGATCTTAGATGGAAATTAAATTAAGCACAACTCGAGGAATCAGCCCAAATATGTTTTTTTTATTTACTTTTTTTTTAAGAAAACAAAGTCTTTAGTGGAGAAGCAGAGACTTTATGAAAATGTGTGACACCTGCTGACCTCAACTGGATCTTGGCAGCCAGAAGCCTCCTGGTGGGCTGCAAGGGATGAGCCACAATGAGATGGGTAAATATTTTACTTTGTTCCCACTTGAAATTCAAAATTTTTCCTTGCTTTGTTAAATGAGGCCCTTACTATTGCTCACGTCAGTACCAAACTGGCCAGAAGAATAGATAACACCAGGGAAGACTCTATCAAGGGATCCTGAGCAAGCTTCATGGAGGGTTTTTGTTTTGGTTTTTGGTGGGGGTGGGGGAGGAGTGAGCAACAAAGAGATCAATGTAGTAATTGTCCCATTTGTTGTTTTTTTTAATGTGTTCTTGAATGTTTTTTTTTTATGTCAGAGAAATGTCCTGATACTCTCCTTCTTCTCCATAACACACCCTTACCTTAATTCCTCAATTTGACAATCACTTATTCATTAAAACAACCCCCCCAAAAAATCCCAAAACAACCCCTGCCTTCTGTCTTAAAGTTAATACTAAGTATTAGTTCCAAGGCAGAAGAACAGTAAGGGTTAGGCAACTGGAATTGTGACTTACCCAGAGCCAAAGAGCTAGGAAGTGTCTCAGGTCACATTTGAACCCAGGACCACCTGTCTCCAGGCCTGGCTCTCTATCCACTGAGAGATCTAACTGCCCCTGACAATCATTTATTAAATGCCTAATAGTACCAGGAAAAATGGGATTGTCCACTTTCTGAGTCTCGCAGATAATTATTAAATGATAAAGAAGTGGTTCACTGCTTGAGAAATCCTGGCTTTTTTCTACTAACACCATCACTGAGGATGCTCTTGATTCCCATATAGGTGACTCTTGTAAAGATCCTACATAGAAGAGTGAGTAGAGATATAGTTACCAATGTTCAATGGGCCAAGTTTAGATATTAATGAAGTCCAAGATTTTTTTCATGACTTTGGCATGTGTTCTTTAACATGCTCATAATTATGGAGCCTCCAGCTTGGATTTCCTCTGCATACACTTACTGTTTGCTTATTAAGAAAACAACAACAAACCTACATTTAAATCAGTAGAATAAAAAGTACCTTGAAAGGCAGATCCTTATATAAGAAAATATGTCTCATCCATGCCTCAAAGTTTTTGAAATGTCCTTGGAATAGACAGGCAGACATAACCTTAATCGACAATTCTTGCACAGAAAAAGGAGATGGATACACTCACCAAAGGTTTTCACCATTGGGTTGGAGATGGTCCAGCACAGAGACCGGATTGATTAAAGATTCTCTGTGAATAATAAAGTCATCCAGAGTCTCCTGCTGGATATCATGGTGAATGCACTGTAGACCCAAGATATTACAAGGCCTACTAGATGATGTGTCTAATCACCATAAGGATTATGTCCAGCCCAAGGCCTTTCTAACCACACATGAAAGATCAACTAGAAGAAGAATCTCCAATGGCCAGATTTCAATATGTATTTGGATGGAGCTATTGAGCTTTCTGAGTGATGACAGCAGAGGGAAGGTCTGAGAGAGACAGGGAGGAAGAGTAAGGAGAGTGGGCTTATTCTTCTTTCTGTCCCAGGGTTTCATGAGGCATGGAAGGAGTATGTCCAGATCTGAGGATGTTGGACAACAACATCTTCTGAGGGGAATCAGATTTTTTTGCCTGAAAGATACTCAATGAAATGTGAAAGGAAAGATACTGGAGGGAGCATAAAAGAAAAAGCCTAATAGAATGGCTGCTTGTTAATAATAGAACAGGATAACAGGAAACTCAAAGTGATGGGAAAGAAAGGAGGGATACAGAGATGGAGTGTAGGGCTGAGGTGGCTTGGGTTAAGGTTTTGGGAGTCATGTTAGAGAAAGGAGCTTTCCCCCAAGTAATCTTTAGATTTTGAATTTTGCAAAAACTGAGAAAGATGAGAATCCCTAAAAGCTAAACTAATATTCTGACCTACTCCCTTCCCATTGGTCACAGGAGCTCCATTCCAGACCTTGATGTGGCTTTGATTATGAGAAACAGTAATATTAAAACTTCAAGTCTTGCTGGCCAAATAGTCTGATGGGGGAAGGGATGATCTGGGATGCAGGGCACAACAAAGAAAAATGGTTCAACAAAATTGAGTAGGAGTTAGAGGACTTGGGTTCAAATTTGACTACCTGTATGACTTTGGGCAAGTCATTGAAACCTTCTTAAGCCCGTTTCCTCATTTTAAAAATGAAGGCATAAGACAACACGATCTCTGAGCTTCCTTCCTTCTCGAGATAAATGCTTCTTGGTTGCTAGCTCTGTGAGGTTGTTGAGAGCAGGGGTTGTCTTTTGCCTTTCATTATATCCCATGGTTCCTGGCACAAAATAGAAGCTTAATAAATATTTGGTGATTGATGAACTGATCTATCAGAGTTTTACAGTGTTGTTCTAAAAGCATATTCTGCACCTGTAGTCTCCTATCTCTCTCCTGAGCAGGTAGAGATTTTTCAGCATCTGGTCTCTGGGATCAAAGCTGGATATTAAAATAAATCTGCTTTATCACTTGTTCATATGGGTATAGGATTTGGGGGTTTGGTTTTAAAAGATTACTATTAGAAAAATGAATAATATGGAAATAGGTATTACACGTATAACCCAGTGGAATTGCTTGTCAGCTCTGGGAGGGAGGAGGGAAAAGGGGAGGGAGAAAAATGAATCATGTAACCATGGAAAAATGCTTAAAAAAATAAACAATTTAAACCTTCTGTAAAAAAATGAAAATAAAATAAATCTGAGTTAGGCTGCCTTTAATGCTATTTCCTTACATTTTTCAACAGAACATTCACCACAAGAGCTTACTGTTAAAAAACAAATGTCCTAGATTTTGTCTACAAAATTCTTTTTCACTAAAAATTGCTTTGGTTCTGAGTAATCTCCCAGTTCTCTTTTGTTATCTATTCCCCCCTTACTCTTCTCAACATAGTAAACTCAAAAGAAAACTCTCCATGAACTCTATTTCCCAAATAATATGAAGATCTACATGGTGATCCATATTGGTTTAAATTTCCTGTCTATCTAAGAGCCAATCAGAAGTGATCTTCTATCATGGAGAGAACTCTGCTTGTTAGAAAATGGGGGTGATTGCCTCAGTTACTCTCAGCAATACAATGATGGAGGACAACTCTCAGGGACTTATGACAAGAATGCCATCCACCACCAGAGAAGGAACTGTTGGAACGTAGATCAAAGCAGATGATTTTTCACGTTAGCTTTTTGGGATTTTGGTTTTATATGATTATTCTCTTACAAAAACGAACACTATGGAAATCTGCTTTGAATTATAATACATGTATAACTTAGATCAAACTGCTTGCCAGCTTCAGGAGGGGGAAGGGAATGGCAGGAGGGAGACAATTTGGATTATAGAAATTGGGCAAACTTCTGTGGAAATTTGTTTTTACATGTAACTGGAAAAATAAAATATAAAAGTAAACAAAATGAAGCAAATAAATGAAATTAAATTTTAAAAAGAATTTAATAACCCCCTAAAAATAACACTGGATAAAAAAGAAAGAAAATGGGGAATTAGAATAGATATGAGAAAGACATCTTTCTCTGAAAGAATTTCAAAAACCATTAAAGATTATAAAGACTTTCTGGAATTCAGCTACTCCAAGGTTCATCATAGAGCTCATACACATCTGTGTGAAGGAGGAGGAAGAGCTTCTATATGATTCATTTCTGCTGCAACAGATATCCAAAACAGACCTCCTAAAGGGTGGTATCATTTTAATTCTGGATTTCCAAGCAATTATTGCAAAAAGGGGCTCCCTTGACCCTTTGCCTTTGTTGGCTATAAAACTAATTGATGTTCATGGGAGATAGGAGTCATTTCTATTTGATTTGATTCTATATAGTCTGAATATATGATAACCTCCTCTTTTTCAAAGGTGTTTCTCCTCCTTCGCACAGATGTGAATGAGCTCTTTGATGCTACAACAGCAGGTATATTTTGAAAGTTCCGATGCTTTGAGGTCAACTTGTGAAAGCCAAAGTCATTTCTGCTTGTTTTAGTGTCCTGTTTAGATGTTACTCAGTCATTAAAATCCCTTCTACTCAATTGCAACTCATTTCCCTCTTTTCTGTTCTCAAAGTAGGATATCCTCCCTGTAATAATCCTCCCTGAAGTTCGTCACCCTTGGTTGGCCTCTTCTTCCTCAGTCTAAATAAACCTAGTCCAGTTAACCCTCCTCAGAGGTCTCAGTTCCCTCCCCTGGCATTATCTGTTTCATAAACCTGCCTTTGAACTCACTCTCTGTTCTCTCTTAGTTCCTCTCTCATTTTAGGCACCTAATGATAGTGCTATATCCAAGGGAAAGCTAATGATGATGACTGAACAGGATCAATGAGGAGTCTATGTGGTAGTGTAGTGGCTAGACAGTCCACTTTGGGGTCAGGGAGAATTCACACCCATACTGACTGTGTGAGCCCACACAAGTCACCAAACTGCTCAGTGTCATAGGCAACACTCTCAGACTATAGATTCTAATACAATTATTCATTAGCACCAGCAGAGTTTCCTTCTCAGAGAGCAGCAACTACCAATGAAATCCCCTATCTAAACAGAAGAACTGAACTAGGGATTAAAAACTAGGAGGGCCCTTGTGGGTCAGCTGATTCAATCCTTCATTTTACAGTAGAGAAAATAGGGTCCTAGAAAAATGAAGTCACCATTATCATATAGGAAGTAAGTGCCAGAGTCCAGATTTGAACCCAGGTCCTCTGATTCCTCTTTCCACTATAACATGCAGCTTCACAAGATGCTATATTGACATTATTTTCATGTTTTGTGCAACAATCCTGAAAAGTGAGTCCTACTTTTTTCATTTTGCTCATAAGGAGAATGAGACTGAAAAATACTTAGGACTGCCCAACTAGTAATTATTCAAGGTGGGATTTGAACCCAGGTATTCCTGTGTTGAATTCCCACATGTTAGTGATTCATCTCAAGGGTCTTGCAAATGGTGCTCCTAAAAAAAACAATTTCAATGGAAAAATATTCATTTTTTCTCACATCTTTGCATTAGTCCTACTCTATGCATTTGCCATTTTCCCAGGATGGTAGAGTGGAAAAAGCCATGGGCTTGAAAGGAGTCAACTAGAATCTGCTGGCTCCCTATAGGACATTGGGCAAGGCTCTTAAACAGTCTCTTTGGGAATCAGCTTCAACATTTGTATTAGCCTGGATGGTCACTAAGGTCCTTTCTAGGTCTAAATTATATGGTCTATAAACTTTCTATACTATCAATCAGCTTTATTTTCTTCTGCTGTTTCTTGGATCTCTGACATCTGAGAGAGCAATCGTCTGCCAAAATACTCTGACGACTCCAGTGGATTGGTGATCCCACCAATGTGGATGTTCTTTTCTCCAATGCAGAGTATGCATGATCTTGGCCTAACTATCCTGTGCCACTTTGATCTATATTCTCCTTTCCGTTTGCCTCTGGGAATCTTCCCCATGGGCTGCTTTCCTCTAATATTGCCAGGAAGCCAGTGAACTGTTCTGGCCTAAGAACTTGCTTAAGCATGCTTGCAAACCCCACTACAAAGATTCTAATGAGAATCAAATGAAAAAAAAAAGGAAAACAGAAACGTCTAGTGGTCCTGATTTCTTTTCACATGATACTGACCTTCCTCCTCCCCCAGGAAGAACTTCCCAGGCCACTTTGGCGCACATGATCACTTTTCATTAACTAAACTCACAGCACATAACAGCTCCTCTGACAATTAATTAATTAGACACTCTCGTATATCAAGTTCATTTTTTTCTGCTAATTTAAACTTTTTATATTTGGATCTTGTCTTCTCAACAAGATTAAAAGCTTCTTGAGGGCAAGGATTAGATCTTATGTTTCTTTGTATCCTCAATAGCACCTGACATAGTACCTTATCCTTTGTAGATCTTCCCTAATCATCTAGTGTTATTGACTTCTTATAGGTCTTGTTAGTAGTTGCATCTTAGCACTTGAGTTATATTATAGATTCATGGTCAACCTGAGGTCCCTCTACGCCATCCATTGGGTTCTATATATTTTACTGTGCAAGATGGGAACCCGTAACATTCCTCCTGCAAATGTCAGCATTGTAGTTGATCTATAGCTTTCCAGCCAATTTATCAAAGTTTTAGTGAAGAAAATAAGACCATGAAGAAAGTGAAGGGGCTTCATCTGTATCCTTGACCCTAGAAAGGAGAACAAATATCCGAGGTCATAAAGAAAACCTATTAGTATCTATTGCAAATGAGAAAGAAGGGGAGAGGCAACGTAGTATCGAAGCCTTGAAACAGAGTGGAATTCTGGGCAATCTTATGTTGCTATTATAAATCAGTGTTTCATGAAACAAGTGTAGGTGAGGAAGAGATACATAATTAAATTTAACAAGAGGTACTCCAACCCCTTGCTAACAAACTGGGAGGTTGACCCTTCTTTTCATGTCTCTCCCTGGTTCCAGCAGATTCAATGCTCCAAGCACTCAAGATTCACTCATGCTTTCCCCAGGTACCTTGGGCATCCCTCAGGCCAGTATCCCACCCCAAATTCCCCTCCTCCTCATCCCTTGGGGTACACGTTAGCCCTTGACTCCTTAGCCCCTTTCTTCACAATAAACCTATCCTACTGTATAATTATAATGACCAAGTTGACTGTGGAGGAGAGATGGGAAAGCATACCTTCTCCTCCTAATTGGAGAGATGAGGGACTTTGGGTATGGAATGTTACATACGCTATCCAATACAACAATTGGGTTGGCTGAACTAGTATGTTTCGGATTCTTTCTATTTCTGTTTTTACAAAAGAAGACTTGCCAATTAGAGGAGGGAATAAGAGTACCTTAAAAAATGAATGTAAGATAAAAAGAAAAGGCAGCCAAAACCCATAGCAAACCAACCCTTTTCTCTCTCTCTTTTCCAGAAGACTCTGTTCTCAGAGGATAGCTTTTCCAATACACTAATTCATATGGTGATGCCATAGTAAGACAAGAGTCAACACTAGAATAAAGGAAATGATGCTGCCTTCATAGACCTAAAGTCCTGGGTTCGAGTTATAACTTTCACAGGTGTTAGATGTACAACTCTGGGCAAATCACTTAATCTGTTATTATATTAAGCCTGGGGGTGGTGGGGGGTGTGTGTGTCAAACTTTGCCAGAATCAAATTAAAATGGAATTGGGGAAAGTATAACAAAGTAACTAAAAATATCATGCTCTATAGATAATGTCAATTAGTGTTTTTCTAAGTTAATGTGCTGCATGAAAGCTCTAATTTGCAGAGAAGATATTCCAAACTGCATTGGCAAAGAGAGTTCTCTTGGCATTGCTTACTTACTTACTTACGACTTACTTATCATGATGGTATTAATTACTTATTTATAATAATGGTACTAATCACTTACTTATTAATTAATTACTTATAATAATGGCATGAATCACTTATTAATTATTTCATTAATGGTACTAATTAGTGGGAGAATGCAATATCTCTTCTTTGTAACAGGTTTACATTTCAATGAAAAGAATCTATATGGTATCTGCCCATTAATAAATCTGCACCTCAAAAATGGTGCATAAGGGTTTCCTGACTCTATCTCCACACACTCTTCTCTTGTCTGTATCACAAATCATTCAGACTTGGCTATGGGCCAAAGTGCGTTGGGGATTTTACAGTAGTTTCAGAAAAAAATGGAACTTTCTTCCTTTTTCTTCTTAGAGATGCATCAAACGATGTCCCTTGAAGAGCTGGAGACTCAGTGTGTTTATCTGCAAGTGAGTAATGTGAGCAGTTGAGAAAACTCTTGAGGAAAAATACCACCACACTGAAAATCTCGTCCTTGTGTTTTATGTAACGGACCCACAAGGAGGTGTGGAGAGGCCTCCTGGGCAAAGGGAACATAGGAATAAAAGGAGTAAATGAACATCACTTGAAAAGGGATGGAATCCACCATGCAAAATATTACACATCATATTGTAACATGCTAAAAATAATACAGAACAAGCCACGTTATCATTCCACCACAGACAGATGTTTGTACAGATGTTCTATTTCTAAACACTGCCATTATGAAGTAATTTTCCCTTCTTTATTTTTAGGGGAAAAATTCGTTTATGAAAGAAAATTCCTACTCTCTGTATCAAACCATCTACCATTTAAAGGAACATGCAAAAAACCTGCAGAAGAGTTTAGAATCTTTTTCCTCTTCTGTATCTGAATTGTTTTTTTAAATTATACTCACTCTCAAAGATTCAATTATTACTTTTTTAAAGAAAATGAAAACCATATTTTATGTTCTTGCAGAAATTAAGCTGGGCCTGCACAACTTCATGTTTCTGTTTTAGATTATCATTATTATTATCTTTCGCCTTGAAATGTTTTTCTTTCCTTCCACATATTGGTCTATGAGGAAGCTAGACAAGGAGGTTGGGGACCCAAATCGTAGTCACCAGGGGGTCTTTTGTCTGAAAAATGCCTTTCGACTTGCCAAAGACAGTTAGTCCTAGGTGTGAACAGTTACCATCTGCACCCTTTTCCAGTATTATCTCATAGTATGTGCCTAGCCCAACTGGGAATTCTCCATTATACTCACTCCAAATTTCTGCCCCTGTGTCTCTGCCCACACTGTTCCCTATGCCTAGCACACTCTCCCTCAGCCCCTTCATCATCGTTTCTTTCCTGTCCAACATTTAAAACCCAGCTCTAGTGCTACCTCCATTATGGATTAGGGACCCTTCCCCGATCCTTGTCTCCTACCCACCAAGTCGGAAATCTCTTTTAGTCCCTCTGGCTTCACAAAGAAATTTGTTTTACTCACTATCCTTATTCTATATTATTTTGTATTACATTACAATGGAGAAGTGAATGAATGGGGGATGTGAGCAGGCTACAGCTAGTAAGGGATTATTCAAGAGTAGAAGAGTAGTGATGTGAAGGATTTCATCAGAAAATCCAGGCACCGGCAGGAAAAATAAAAAGTATTCTATCACAGGAGAAAATAAGGGATGGCCAATGGAAAGAATGGAATAGAATAAGTATTGAGAGCCTACTATGTTCCAGGCACTGTACTAAGTGCTTTACAGTGATTATCTCATTTAATCCTCACAAATGGCCATGAGAAATAGACACTATTGTTATTCCCATTTTATAGTTGAAGAAACAAGCATATAGAAGTTAAGTTACTTGACCAGTCACACAACTAAGTGAGGTTCCATTTGAACTCAGGTCTTCTTGACTTGAGGCCCATTAATCAGCCCATTGCACCACAGAGCTCATTGTGACAGCATGGGAACTAGAGGAAAGTCCTTACCATGTTGGATGGACAACCTGCAGTGAATTTATAGGAGAAAAAGGTGTACAAGTACCAATGGGTTGAATGGCCATCCAATGACTATCACCATTTTACTTCAGGCATTCCCTTCAATGATGCAGATCATAATCAATAGAACTTTTTCTTTAACCTTTCTCTCTTGGACTCAATAGTAAGTATTGGTTCTAAAGGCAGAAGAGTTAAAGGCTGGGCAATGGGGGCTAAGTGACTTGCCCAGGCCAAATTTGAATCCAGGCCCTCTTTTCTCCAGACCTGGCTCTCTATCCATCAAGCCACCTAGCTGCTCTTACCAATTGATTGTGAAGGATTCTTGTTCATATCTTCCCCAAAGTTTCTCCCTTTCTCCCAACATTGCTAGGGTGCTGATGGCACACTTTGGCCAACCACCTGTCTTCTTTCACCCTTACTATTAACCAGCCCCTCTTCTTTCATTAGAGTTCCCTGATGGCATCCTTCCCTTCTGTTCTTTGGAGTTCCTTCTTGGTTGTGGGTTGTATCCTCTCTTCCTCACTATGTGTTTTCCCACTGTCCTCTGTGTGATGCCCATATCTAATTCTCCAGAAGCAATGGTGTCCCAGATGTACCAACCAGACAGCAATCCTGGGGGAGAAGATGGCATTTGCCTTCATGGGTTGTCAAATCAACCAGCCTTTCCTCAGTCTTCTTCTGGGCTAAAACTTGGGAATAAAAATAAAAAGAGAGGCAGACTTCTCCCTCAAGGTCGCTAAGATGCTTCCAGAGTTTACATTCAAATGGAGGAAGATAACATACATAAGGCAGTTGGAAATGGGTGGCAGGAAGCTTGGGGTGAATAATAGTGCTTCTCCCCCACCAGCTGGGAAAGGAAGTGGGGGTTCAGTTTTCTTACTCTCTATTCAAGTGACTCCCAAATCTCTCTACCCAGGCATAATTTCTCTTCTGAACTCCAGCTGAACCTGACCAACTGCCTGCTGGCTATCTCACTAATTCCATATTATCTCCTCAAACTCAATAGGTCCAAATAGGATCTCATTAACTCGGACTCTCTTCCCTTCTCCAACCCCTTTCAAACTTTTTTTTTTTATTTCTGTTCAGAGTCTGTCCACAGTTCTTCCAGGCCCCACTGTTTACAGTCATGCCTTAGACATCTTGGATTATTCCTTCTCCTTTACCACATCTATATTCAACCAGTTGTGATGCCTTACCAATTCTATTTGCTATTTCTTCCTCTTCTCCATTCACATAGTCCCATTCCATATTTTTAACACCTCAAGTCTGGACTATTAAAATAACCTCTTACATAATGACCTTATTTTTTTAACCCTTCCTTTCTGTCTTAAAATTGATACTAAGTATTGATTCCATGGCAGAAGATTGCTATGGGCTAGGTGATTTGGGTTAAATGACTTGCCCAGGGTCATACAGCTATCACACAACTAGGAAGTATCTTAGGCCAGATTTGAACCTAAAACTTCCTATATCCAGACCTGGTTCTCTATCCACTTGAGTTACCCAACTGCCCTAATTATCTTAATTCTAATCTCTTCTTTCTCCAAAACCTTCCCTATGTATTTGTCAAAATCATCTTTGCAAAGACATAGGTTTGACCATGTCACTCTTCTGCTCCAAAAACCATCAGAACTCCCTATTGCTTTGAAGATAAAGTACAAATCTTTAAAGCTCTTCAAAGTTTGCCCCCTCCCTTACCCAAGTTTCTAGACATGCCCTAATTTGTCCTTTGATACACTCTGTGTCCTATCTACACTGACCTAGTAGGTAATCTCTAAGTTTGGCTTTTCTTCTCATCTCTGTGGCTTTGTGTAATCAATTTCCTGTGTCTGAATTGGAGCCCACCAGCCTCAGCTCAGCTCCTACAAGAGGCCAAGCTTTCCCTGATCCAATCCCCTTACCATGCAAACTGCCCACCTTTCCTAGTGTTCAGCTTCCTCGAATCATAACAATGATTTAACCAGTTGCGATGTCTTGCCAATTCTATCTGCTATATCTTCCTACTCTCCGTTCACATAGCCCCGTTCCATATTTTTAACAGCTCAAGTCTTAACGATGTGCTTCAATGCAGGACCCTCACAGTAGATTCTAAACTCTTGGTGTCTACGATCTATTTTCTCTTCTCTTGTTGTCACACTGTGCCTAATATGATGTTATGCATGCCTTAAGAAGACTTGAAAAATGTTTGTTGATATACACTGTTTACATATCCCCAGAAGAAAACCGTGCTCATCTCAGAACTTAGTGCAAAGGGGCATGAGCGTGAAGGATTACCAAATCTTTGGATGACGACGACGAAGACGATGACGACGATGACGACGACGACGATGATGATAGCTCACAATTTTAGACTTTTAAAGTCTTCCAAGTACTTTACCTTTATTTTATTTGAACTCACAGAAATCCATGTCCCCAACCCGCCACTCCGCCATATTTGTGCTAGACTTAGTATAGATATCCAGTTAGCTCAGGCCATTGCATCTCTCCAGCTCAGGAGTTCCTCCAGTCTCTGCCTCCCTGACTGTAGCAATCATAGATAATGTACCACCCTTAATCCATACTTGTTATAAAACATCTAGCATGGCATTCTCGGTCTGTCAGTAGCCATGATACAGCTGAATTTGGGTACTAGTCAACAAAAATAATTAGCTACAATTGATCATTCAGTTATTTATTTATCTATTTCTTTCTTTCTTTGTTTATTTAATTTTATTTTATTTTAGTCATGTCCAACTCTTTGTGACCTCATTTGGAGTTTTCTTGGCAACAACACTGGAGTGGTTTACCATTACCTTCTCTAGCTCCTTTTATAGATGAGGAACTGGAGGCAAACAGGGTTAAGTGACTTGCCCAGGATCACTCAGCTAACAAGTGTCTGAGACCAGATTTAAGATGAATTTTCCTGACTCCAGGACCAGCACTCTATCCACTCTACCACATAGTTGCTTTGAATTAGTTAAAATAGGAAGCTACAAAATTGTTTGTTAAACTCCCTTCGCACGTTCAGATGAGAGGGCTCCCAGTTCAGCTCTAGCCCTTTTACTTTCTCCCACCTTGTTGGGAAGCAGGCGCCCAGGGTGTTCCGATACAAAAATGGCTAGTTCTATCTCTCAGTCAATAAGCTTCCATCCTTCCCTTCCTCTCTCCCATGCTCTGCCCCAAGAATCAATAGAGTCGAATGAAGCTCATTTGAAGACGAGGATGCATTCAAGAGCTGCCCTGCAAGTCAAGTTCACATTCCTTCTTTGATTTCGTTGTTGGCTGGCGTCCTTGAGTTTTTGTTTTGTTTTTGAGGAAGATGAAACAGAGGAAAATCTTGTAATTAACTCCAAAAGGGTCAGGGCAGGAGTCGGTGATTCTGTGAACACGACAACATGTATCTGCATGCTGAGAAAGTTCCTACCAGGCTGATGGAAAATTCTGCCTCACCCAATATGTACTTGTATATGGTGGCTGCAAACCAGCAAGTCAATGGACTGAACTAAAAAGTAAAAAGATAACAAACCAGCATTACAAGCACCCACTTCAGGCCAGGTATTGAGTTGAGTGCTTTACAAATATGATCTCATCCGATCCTCACCACAACCCTAGGAGGAAGGTGCTACAATTGTCCCTATTTCACAGATGAGGTAGCTGAGGAAGACAGAGGTTAAATGACTTGTCTAAAATCACATAGCTGATAAGAATTTGAGGTAGGATTTGAATTCAAGACACCCTAACTCTAGGCCCAATGCTCTATCCACTGCAATCATCTAGATGGCTGAGAGGTAGGCACTATTATTTCCCTCATTTTACAGATGAGGAAACTGAGGCAAACAGAGGGTAAGTGACTTGCCCAATATCACACAGCTAGTAAGTGTTTCAGGCTGAATTTGAACTCAGATTTTTCTGACTCCAGGCCCAGATTTTTTCTTTATCGAGTGCACTACCCAGCTATTAAGTTATACACGGACTGCAGAGTATGCTTGAGGACAAGTTTCCTATCCTATCAAAACCACAGATCTTTGACGTACAAACTAACATCATTGGCGGTAGATCAATTCCTATTCATGTGAGGAAATGAATGCCAGAGTGATGTCCTTTAGAAGGAGGTTCAGTTATGTGAATAATCACATTCTCTCCCAAAGAAAATGGTCCTCTGGGATGGCTAACCTTAAGCAGATTCCTTGGATGTGAACAGCTGGGCAATTCAATACTGAATTACATGGAGCTGACTGAAATTACTGGAGGATGTTTCAAGGAAAGGGATTCCATTCAGTTACAAGACGAAGCCCTCCCTGAGTTACAGAATAAAGACCGGGTCTGGGCAGGAGATGGCTCTTTCCATTTGTCACCAACATCATCTCCCAGACAGGCTCTAACATAAACTTTTTTAAAATAAAAAAAAAATTGTTTGGGAACCAGAACATTTTGTGGAGACAATCCTAAGGCTGAAGTCTCTTTGCAACCGTAGCATTAGGTCTAAAGATTGCCCCCTACCCTTCTCTGTTATACATCCTATCTCATTGTCTTTGTACCACCTGCTGCTCTCTGCCCATCCCCATGTCTAGAATGCCCTCTAGGACCCCTGTCTCTTGGAAGCAGTATGATGACTTCATACTTGCCTTGGGATCATGATGGTTTGGGTACAAGTCTTGCCTCATATATTATTTATATGACCCTTGGCAATTAATTCGATATTTTATCAGCCTTCATTTCTTTATCTGTAAAATGAGAGTAGGCTTTCTACCCTCAAACTAAATAAACTGGGGATCTCTAGATTTCCATGTTGACACCATCTGATTGTAGGTATCTTGCAGGCTACCATTTTGTTACATAATCTGATCAATCCGATCATGATCTGTAAGGAAGAACCTTCATTAATCTCTTGGGAGCAATGGCCTGATCATAATGCCCTCCTACATATCCCTCTAAGTCTATAAACAAATCTTCAAGATTCATTTGTTTATTTTACAAGTCTATATCCACATAGTTTCAATTGAGTTCATACAGATGTTACCCTCTATGACCCTTTTGATTCTACTCTTGAATTTTCATGATTTCATAGGCTTTGTATGGAGATAAGCCATTTCTGCTGTATGTGTATGTACCATTGGATTCAACAAATCCAATGATGTATTATTATTGTTGGCCTCTCTTGCTGCTTTCTGAAATGACATATATTTGTTCTGGAAGTATTTCTATGAATTTCAACCTGTATATTTACTCTAAGAACATTTATCTTCTTTCTCCTTTTTGGAGAGGAAGTGTTATTTTTTTTCCTTTTTTGGGACAGTAAGACCATCATTTCACTAAATGGAGAGTTTGGGTATGGGTGATTTCGATTCCATTACTGTCAATTTTACTGTGTACAAAGTCTACATTAAGACTGGTACTATTAAAGATTATTAATTCATAGGGTCAACTGTGGACTCAGTAAATAGAGAGCCAGGCCTAGAAACAGGAGGTTCTGGATTCAAATCTGACCTTGGATACTCTCTGTGTGACCTTGGGTAAGTCACTCAATCCCCATTGCTTAGTCCTTACTGCTTTTCTATCTTGGAATCAATACTCATATTGATTCTAAGGTGGAAGGTAAGGTTTTGTTTTTTTTTAAGTGTTAATTCCTCTAAATGTACTCTTTGCATTAAATTTTGATTTCTTGATGTCAGTCAGTCTCCTAACATACTGAGCTGTACCTTTCTCCATGATAGCTTTATGATTGCTTTGTCAGTGTTCAAAGCCTTCATTCCTAGTTCTTCCTTGGTACATGTAAGGATTATGCACATACATCCAAATTAGATTGTTATATCACTGGAAAAAGTCTCCATAAGATAAAGGAGTTGTTTGATGTACTTTCCTTTGGAGCCATGAAATTGATGCTATTCAAGTACCGCCATGATGATCTATGAGTGGCTTTTGACAATCCGAGGCCAACTCATTATCCACTGTCAGTTTTCTGCATAGTAACCCCCAGTGCCAAGCTCTTAACCTCTCCTACCTTAGAACCAATACACAGGATTGATTCTAAGACAGAAGATAAGGATTTTTAAAAACTGAAAATGCAAGAGATTAACAAACAAATTCGAGACAAGTTGATAAATACCAACAAAATGGACTTTTCTTGCCATATTGGGGTGAGGGAGTTGCTCCTGGATCAGGGATTCTCAACCTTTTTGTGGCATAGAACCCTTCAGCAGTGTCTGGTGAAATCAGTGGATCTGGTCTCAAAATAACATTTTTTAATCTAAAAAAATCTAGTACATAGACTTACAAAGGAAACTGATTATTTTGAAATAAGTGTATCAAAATATTTTTTAACAACAAATTCCTGGATTCCAGGTTAAGGGCCATTTCCTAGAGAATCACACCCATTCTAATTACATGAGACCAGGGGCTGAGGGCTATAGACATTTGGGAGTGAAGACTCCTCAAGCCAAGTTGCCCTGGATATTATTACACGGTTGTATGCAAAGGGGATACTTTGTCTTCCAAGGAGAAGACAAAAGGAAAAAGTAGAGGTAGAAAAAGAAATTATCATTTTTATTTTTTGACTTGTGCACATTGGGGATCGGGGGTGTGGGCCTTCAGCTGGCAGGAACTAGAAATGTTTGCTACGAAGGAAGAAAAATATTTTCCTCAATCTTTATCCAGCAGCTCAAGCCAAAGGGAAGGATTAAGAAGGTGAAAGAAAGTCTTTGAGAGGAGAATATCAGGAGGCAGCATCATAGAATTCCTTGCCAAATATTCAATAGATTCAAAAGGAAAATAAAAAGATTCAAAAAGCAAGTTTTCTAGGTGTGGGAACAACCTTCTAGAAAATGAATGAAGGCTGCAGCCTGCTCCAAAAGCGTGGGAGATACTCGTGCACCGGGGAGCTGCCCCCTACATGAAAGATAAATGAAATCAAGTAGCCTCCTTCTGGGTTGGTTCAGCCAGGGAGAAGAACCTAGGGAATAAGCTGGGAGGGGGAGGGTTTGAGTGAGTGAGTGTGTATGTGTGTGTGTGTGTGTGTGTGTGTGTGTGTGTGTATTCCAGAAGGTAAATATTCAATAAAAAAAGGGGGTAGAGTCAAACATGGAATTGTGAGAATCTGTACAATTGTGTTGATTCTGTCTATATCTACGTGATAAATACAGCTAGGTGGTACAGTGAAGAGAAGAATGGGACTAGAGTTAAGACTTGTTTTCAAATATGGCCTCAGATACTTCCTAGCTGTGTGATCCTGAATAAGTCACTTATACATGTTTGCCTCAGTTTACTCATCTGCAAAATTTGCTGGAGAAGGAAATGGCAAACTCTTCCAATATCTCCACCAAGAAAACCCCAAATGGGGTCATGAAATCATGGCATGACTGAAATGATTGAACAACAACAAATCTACATGAAATCAAGTTCCTAAATTGATACTTATTATCAACATATTTCTTTGATTCATCATAGTCATTGTTTCTCCTGGTCTGGGATCAGAGGAATATAGAATTAGAAATGTAAGAGATTGTAGTGATCATCTAGTCCAACCCCTTCATTTTATTGTGGCTTCTAGGATCATACATATATCTATAGTTGGAAGGGATCATGACAGCTGTCTAGAGCAAATACTTCATTTTATAGATGGGGAAACTGAGGCTCAAAAAGATTACATTTTTTCCAATGGGATGGAGGGAGGGAAGAGAAATAAATACTTCTTAAGTGCCTAGTACTATATGCCAGGCACTGTGCTAAGATTTGTATGATAATTATCTCATTTGATTTTAACAACAACCCAGAGAGGCAGGTACTATTAATATGTCCACTTTACAGTTGAGAAAATAGAGAAAAATGGAGGTAAAGTGACTTGCCCAGGGTCCTGTAGCTGGTAAATGTCTGAGGCTGGATTCAAACTCCAGTGTTCCTGACACTCTAGGCCCAGCACTCTATCTACTGGGCCACGTAGTTGCCCTCTGTAATGGGGAGAAACTCCAATCACAAGCAGAGGAAATTATTTATAGGACAATACACAATAGTCTCCCTTCTCCCGATTTTTTTCCAATGAGACCCGTCAAAATTCAGTGATTAGTTCTCCGTATGCTTGTCATCCCCTTCTCTCCAACACTTGCACACCATCACAGAATATCTTTAACTGCCCTTTCACACCTCTCTCTCTCAGTGGTCCTTTTCACTGGACTAGTTTCAAGCCCTCCCTCATCACCTCTTGCTCAGAGGCGACAGGAACCTCCTAATGTAAATTCCAGGCTTCGATCTCTCCCTGTTCTCCCTTCGATCTCTTCCAATCTTTCACATTGTACAAATCTGACCATTTCACTCCTCTGCTTAGAAATCTTATCTATAGTCTGATGACTCCTTTGGCATCTCCCAATGGGAGAATTAGGAGCAATACGTATCACTCATTGGGAGAGAAATTGCCCCAAAGCTAAGGAAACCATTCCTAAATCATACGCCTTTCCAAAGGTGATGTGGTTGCCTCTTCCCTAGACATCTCCAGGCAAAAGCTCGATAAACACCTGTCAGGTATGCTATTGAAGACTAGATGACCTCAAGGTGCAGGCCAATTCTACGAATCTGTGAAAATGTCCAGTTTCTAAAGGGATTCCAATCAGGGGGATCCCATGGATTAATGATCTTTCCTGCTCTCTCTATAAACACTTAGAAGCATCCAAATGCTTTCTCCCCAGAAAATCACCTTGAGGAGTGAGCCATATGTAAACCTTCCATTGCATTAAACATTTAAAGCCTTTCTCTTTCCAGGAGCAGAATTCCGGAGTTGAATCTTACCTTTTGGAAATGTACTTAACTTGGTAAAATTGAACAATAATCTTTTTGTTTCTAATTCACAGTTACACCATCTCGATCCCGTGAGTGTTAGGCCAATTCTACTTAGTGTGTACAACTCTCCATTAAAAGTCTTCTAAAGACTACAGATTACACTCAACTAGAGTCTGGGGAAATTACAGGGACATTAAGAGGAGGACATAATGGTTCCTTTAGATTTGGGTAAGAGGAACATTGGAGCAATAAATGCCATCCGCCATCTACAGAGAGGCCTCTTACATAACCCAGATGTGACTTTAGACATAGTCAAGACCACCTAGCATCCATTCCAAAATGAGCTAATATTTCAAGCCATCTTTAAAAGGAGACTGTATTTTGTTAAGAAAATTTCAGATATTTCTAATGGAGTGTTGTGGAAAAAGTGCTGGTCCTGGAGCCACAAGACCCATGTTCGAATTCAGCTCTGTTACTTGCTGCCTATTTGTCTAGAGCAAAACACTGTTTTGTTTTGTTTTCAAATAAGGGAGTCGAGTGAAATGGCTTTTCAGTTCCCTTCAAACTCTAGGCATCTTATTTACCATAGAACATAAGACAAAGGCAGGATGAAAGTGGCAAATAGTTACCATGAAATCGATTCTGTTCATTCTCCAAAGGAATTTTCTCCAATTTCCTTTTCCTCATTTTAATTTGGAGAATAATGGAGTAAAGGCTGGAGAGGAAGCATCGTATAGTGGGTAGAGAGCCAGCTTCTGAGTCAGGAAGACCTTGGTTTAAGTCCCTCCTCTGAGATTTACTGGCTCCAGTTCATATTTTCTCAGTGCCTCAACAATGTTCAAAGCTGCTGAGATGGTGCCAATCTGCATTGATAGAGTGTCCCTTCAGGGGTTATTTCTCTCACTGCTGAAATGACAACTCTAGAACCAAAAAGGAGGCCACAGAGATAAACCTTAGACAATTGTGAGCTCGTATTCATTGACATTTGAAAGTTTGGCATAGCTGGAATCCCTGCCCACAGATACAACACCAAAGAGGATAAGAGCACAGATTGGGGTGGGAGATGATCTGGGGGTATTACTGGATAGATTTGTGTTGTCTGAGGTGGTCAGAAGGGATTTAGGGCAGGGATCCCCCCCCCCCCCCCGATTCAGTCTGTGCCCCTTAATTCCGGGCAAAGAATCCCAACCTAACAGCACATTCTTCTTTAGATCATTTTTTTAAATGAATCTCTATTTAGTTGGAAAAAAGGTCTAGACATGAGAATAACTTTACATCCTATCACATGCATCTCTGAAGTTTAACAAAGTCACCAGAATGTTGTATTTTCTAAAAAGTGAATATTCTGAGCTAGTGACTTTGATAGGATGGGATATCTTCTGGATATCAAATAAGACAGATAAAAAACCTCAACCAGTCCTTATTTTGAAGGGCTGAAGTTCAACCAAGACTACTTGGAAAGAGATTCCAAAGCCCCAAATGCTTATTCATATTTTCCCGTTTCGAAATACATATAAAAAGCACATGTGAGACAAAGATCCAGGAACATTAGCACTGAGAGACATGTAAAGAGAGGCAGACCCACAGACACTTACTTAACTTCTGTAAAAGGCACACATACACTGAGTGCTCCCTTGTACATTCTATCGCAAACTCTCCCTGGTGGAGGTTGTAATTCAATGGAATGAGGCGTCGTTCTCTCCCTGGACTGATGCTGGCCAGAATTCCAAGAGGAGGCTTCTGGCCTGCGAGATCTGTGCTGTCCTGCCCAGAAAAATGTAGAAGAGGAGAGGGGCAGCCGTTTCAAAAGGGAATCCTTTCATTTGGCACATATTCTATGATCGTAGTGGCCAATATTGGCCATGAAAAAGTGGCCCCTCCTTTTGTTGGAGAGGTGAGGTCCTGTGGATGTGGGATGTTGCATAAAATGTGGGACATGATTCTGTTCTTTGGCTTGACTTAGTTACTTTTCTTGGGGCAAAATTGGCGAAGGGGAGAATCAGAGATGAATGTGGAATAAATACAAAAGGCATAGATTTCAAGTCTGGCCTCAGAGACTTTCTAGCTGTGTGACCCTTGGCAAGTCACTTAACCCCAATTGCCTAGTTCTTACCACCCTTCTGTCTTAGAACCAATCCCTATTAACTATTCTTAGACAGAAGGTAAGGGTTTGAATAAAAAGGAATAGATAAAAGAGAGAACCTATTACCTCTGGCAGCATCCCATCGTACTTTTTATATGCCTTTAATTAAAAAAAAAAGATTTCTATTTTACTTCAATGCAACTTCTCTGTGTTCCATGTAGTTCTTCCCTTTGGGACCAGAGGGAGCATGCCTAATCCTTCTTACATAAGATGTATTTTTAGATTCTTCAAAATCGCCATCCTTTTCCCCACCCTTCTTCACACTAAACATTCCAAGTCTTTTCAATGGATCCTCATACCACAAGAACATGAAGAGCCTTCATTATTCTGAGCAATAAAAAGAATGTGACATCTGACACAGAGAAGTGACATCTTGTATATATTTCTTCTGTGTATACTATGTGTGCTCATGTTGGCTTGTCTGATAGAACATAAGCCTCTTGAGGGCAAGGCTATCTCAGTTTTGTCTTTGTATTCCCAGGATATAGCCCAGAACCTGTTATGTCATAGAAGGAGAAAAAAGGAAAGGTGAAGGAAAAAGGAAAGGAGGAGAACAAGTAGTAGTGGTAGGGGTAATAGTAGTGATAAATAATTACAATAAATTATTTTAATAATAATAACTAACATTTACATAGTGCTTTCAAGTTCACAAAGCATTCTACCAAGATGATCTTATTTGACCCTTACAACAACCCTGTGAAGTAGGTGCTATAATTATCTCCATTTTACAGATGAGATCACTGAAGCACAGAGGGATTAAGTGGCTTGCCCAGATTACACAGCTAGTAAGTGTCTGAAGCTGGATTCAAATTCAAGTTTTCCTTATTCCAAATCCGGAAGCTCTATCCATTGAGCCACTTGGTGGTGAAATGCCTAATGATGGATTGATTGTGACTAAGAAGTAATGAATTATGAACAAGTTTGGGATATGTAAAGAACAAGGACATGGTGACCATTGGCCGGTTGGGCAATAATTATTTGAATTTTGTTTTTTGTTTTTATCTTTCCCATGGGCTGGGAACATTGGGGACTTTCCACTCACAGCCACATTGCCTTCTGAACTAAATAAGAATTGGTCAGTTCTAAACTATCAGGAATACCATTCTAAGAGGTAGCTAGGTTGTTCAGTGGTTATAGAGCCAGGCCTGGAGATGGGAGGTCTTGGGTTCAAATATGACTTCAGACACATCCCAGCTGTGTGACCCTGGGTAAGTCACTTAATTCATGTTGCCTAGTTCCTTACTGCTCTTCGTCCTGAGAACCGATACAGAGTATTGATTTTAAGTCAGAAGGTAAGGGGTTAAAAAAAGAGTAGCACACAAAAGACAAGCTCCAAGGATCAGGCTAATTAATTGTCTGGCAAGTACTTGCATCTGGGGGGAGCCTAGCCTGGTAAAGGGACTCAGAAAACCCTCTGGTTAAACATCCTTCCAAAGCAACTGATCCCTGAAGTGCAAGCCCTCATGTCTGTGTCCCTCTCAATGACCTTTCTGATTCAAGCCCAGCAGACTTTTCCGCTCAAGCATGGCTTTTATTAGGTGCTATGACTACAGAATTCTTGGCTTCGCTTATAACGCCATTCTCAGAACTTTGAAAATCCTTTGCAACTTTGTTCTTTGCCAAGAGATTCTTTCCTCTGACCATTCACAGCAGTGTCCTTCCACGGGAATCTTTAATGGCCTGAAGACTGTGAAAGAGATCCTTCCTTCCTCCTTCTTTCTTTCTTTCTTTCTTTCTTTCTTTCTTTCTTTCTTTCTTTCTTTCTTTCTTTCTTTCTTTCTTTCTTTCTTTCTTTCTTTCTTTCTTTCTTTCTTTCTTTCTTTCTTTCTTTCTTTCTTTCTTTCTTTCTTTCTTTCTTTCTTTCTTTCTTTCTTTCTTTCTTTCTTTCTTTCTTTCTTTCTTTCTTTCTTTCTCTGTCTCTTTCTCTCTCTCTCTCTCTCTCTCTCTCTCTCTCTCTCTCTCTCTCTCTCTCTCTCTCTCTCTCTCCCCCCCTCCCTCCCTCCCTTCCTTCCTTCCTTCCTTCCTTCCTTCCTTCCTTCCTTCCTTCCTTCCTTCCTTCCTTCCTTCCTTCCTTCCTTCCTTCCTTCTTTCCTTCTTTCCTTCCTTCCTTCCTTCCCTGAAGATGAGCAGTCCCCTATGTTCCACTGAGGTTTGTTTGTGTGCCAACTAATGCACTGACTATAGACTTTCTCCCATAACAAAACAAAGAATGCTAAAGCCTTGAGAAGGGCAAAACTATAAAACAGATGCAATGGTTGGAGCCCCTAGTCTCACGTTGAGTCCTTATTCTCCTTGGGACTTGCCCTCTAAGCCTCTACCTGTAATGCCTTCCTGGGTCCTCAGGAAAGGAGCTGATAACAGCTATTTACAGTCCAGTGTGAACTTGAGGGGATGTGGGTATTGTCCCAGGGCTACTTGCATTTCTAGCTTCAAGTCTGATTGTGAAATGAAAGTATTTGTTCCTGCTAAAGGAATTTCAGAAGAATTCCACGTATCGTATCGCAAAGCGGGAGAGGCACTATTTTCACCAGCACTTGACCTTGAAATCACACTACTCAGGGGCCCCTAAGCCTGACCTAAAACTATCATGTACTTCCCTCCTTTATTACCCCTCTTTGCATTGCTTCATCGATGAATGTTCCTTTTAAAAGTGGCAGCTGGATCTGCAGGCTGTTTGCTTGTAAAAACTTCAAAAGCCCAAACTTTATGATGACTCACTTCTTAGCAGTGCCTGGTGGACATTAAAGGGGAAGGGGTTGGTGCTTGCTCCCCTGCAAAGGGAAAATGAGATAGGCACATCAGAAGGAGGAAGCAGGAGGGACTGCCTTTGACAAACTGTTCATGATCTTGAGAGACCTTACGCAACAAAGTCCTATCTTGGGAACATCAGTCTTCTTCTGGCTTGGTTATGAACCAAGGAATGTTGCCATCGCTAAAGATTTAAAGGTGAACATCACCCAAAAGGCCACAGAGGACTGCATGATGGATTTGAGGAGGTTGAAACACTTTACAAAGAGGGAATTCTATAGAAAAAGGGAAGTCAAGGAAATGTCATTAGAAAAATGTATTTGTAAAAAGGAAGATTGACTTTTAATGAAACAGTGGTGGACAACCAATGGACAGATGAAGGAGTCCATGGAGATGTTCATTGAGATGCATCCTGAAGATGTCAAGGAAATCTGTGGAAGGCTTCCAACAAGTGGGTTGAACAATCTCCATCCCTTCTCCCCCAACCCTGCCGCCATTTTGAACCTATAGAGGGACATGGAAAAGAGTTTATGTATGAGTAGGTATGGATGGGCTATAATTTGTAGCACCAGGGAGATCACCCACATCTTAGAAGCCTCAGATCTCAATGGAATATTAATATCAGATGTAGGACTTAGTTTTATTATCACACTAATTATATATAAAAACGTTATTTGTATGTGAAATCTGTTGATTAATATATTGGGAATTCCTTCTTGGTCTCATTTCCAAATGGATTTGAGATATCAAGTGATTGGTTTATCACTTTTTGGTTTTGTTTTGTTTACTGGGTGAAGTCTAGATGAACCCTGATGAATTCTTGTTTCTGCAGTCAAGGGCTAGAGCTAACAATGGCGTTGTACCTCATATTTATATAGTGCTTTGTAAAGCATAAAGAATATAAGAAAATACAACTATCTATTTTTACTGATGAGGAAAATGAGACATAGAGAAGTGAAGCCGGGATGCTTATGGGATCAAACAAGGCATCCTGCAGGGAGGTGGGGAGTTGAGGGTCAATGACTAGAAAAATGTGGTGGTGGTAGGGGAGTGGTTGGCTCCTCTTCTGGAGAAACCATAGCAATAGTTTTTTTGTTCATTACTGTAACTAGGTAGTACAGTGGAGAGACCACTGGACCTGAAGTCAGAAAGACCTGAGTTCAAATCTGGCCTCAGATGTGATTCTGGGCAAGACACTTAGCCTTTGCCTTGGCTTCATAATCTGTAAAATAAAAATAATAGTAGCACTTACCTGTCAGGGTTGTTGCGAGGATCAAATGATATAATAATTGCAAAGTACTTAGTACAGTACTTGTCTATATAGTAGTGATTAATAAATACATGTTCACTAGTCCTTCTTCCTTTTCTATCCCCCCAATTGTGTATACACCAGTTGAAAACAATTACCAGTGACACCTATTCAAAGTGTCATAGAAACTCATAGAATTTTAGAGCTAGATGGTACCTTTAAGAACATTTATAGCAGCTCCCTTATTTTAGACAGGAAGAAACCAACCTGGTGGAAGATGATCTCTGTTGAATCTGAACTATTACAAGAAGCCACTAATCCAGAGCCAGAATAAGTCTTATTGATACCTGATATGGCCCAGTTTAGCCCTCTTCAAATTAGTTTTCCTTTGCGACTACATATAAGCAAAGAGAACTATCTTCCTACAAAAACTGTTCAATGACTATCTTGATTTACTTTTGAACAGATAACACATTTGGCAAATAGCATAAATCCTGTTAGGATATATAATTTGCATCAATTGTAAGAACATTTCCTTTGGTCAGTGCGTTATCTTTATAATTTTTCAACTGCAGAATTTTATTGGATTCATGAAACAGCCTTGGGTATATTTGTGACAGTCAAAAGGTTGGGGAAATAGTTAATGAGAGAGAAAGAGTCAGAGAGAGACAGACAGACAGAGACAGACACAGAGGGAGAGAGAGACAGAGAGAGAGAGAGAAAGAAAGAAAGAGAGAGAGAGGGGTGAGAGAGAGAGAGAGAGAGAGAGAGAGAGAGAGAGAGAGAGAGAGAGAGAGAGGGAGAGAGAGAGAGATGTAATAAATTATTTCTGGAAGTCAAAATGTTGATAGATAAGAGCAAGGAAATGATTATCAAGGGAAGACAGCATGAGACTATAGAGTTGATATCCAGGGCTATTTTCAAAGCACATGACCATAGCAGAATTCTTATGCAATTTATCACATGGCTGATGTTCTAAGATTATTTCATCCCGAAGACACAGATGACCCCTAGCTGCTATGATTCATTCTAAAGAGCCAAAATTAAAAGCAGAAAAACAAAACCACTTGCTACTGGCCCATGTAACAGACAGTTATAAAGTTTCTAGATGCCAAAAAGCCACCGACATCGAAAGATGGAATTTGAATGTGATAGAAACAATATCTGCAAATACCAAAGGCAGAACAAATACTGACCATCTCATCAAGCTGACCTGGGATAAAAAGAAGAAAAAAATAAATAAAGAAAAAAGCATGACCAAGTCCCAACACTGGTCTCACTTACTTGCAGGGGATGGGGTGCTACACCCACTGGTGGGAGGATGGCCATGGAGTCCATGAAGGGAAGGGAGGGAAAGCCCCCCAATGACTGGAGGGAAGAGTAACGGATATGGGGTGGCTGGGTAGTGATTCATATGTCCATTCACTGTTGGGACCGGACATGTGTGGCTGCTGGTGGTCATGTTCATGTCTTATAGAAATAAAAGGGTGCAGGCACCGAGGGACATCACTCCAGTCTCCAAACCAAGCTGTGTAACGTGGGCAATCCCAGGAGGCAAGACCAAAAAAAAGAGTAGGATAGCTGTGGTTCAGGGCCGGGAGACAATGGCGACAATGTTCCTTGGACGATATTGATTATCAGCGTGGTTTTTGCACCTGGATCATTTTGCAGGTCAGATTACAATGTGAAGGAAGCCATCTTTTTCTTAGCTGCTCTCTCTCTTTCTCTCTGTGGCACCAGTTCAGTCACAATATAAGGCTGATGCAAGTAATCCCTTCCTAGGGTTGTGCTGCTCAACTCTGTAAGAGAGAGAAAAAAAAGAGAAAAATGTTAGAATAAGGAGCTAGGCTCCATTTCATTAAAAAGGTAATCTGGAAGACTTCTCCAATAAGAGGACTGGATTTACTTCCCAACAATTTCTCCTAATACAGTCATAACGAGGGTGGGACAGCTGGAGGTTTGCCACAGGATGGGAAAATTTGAGGTTGCCACCTCATCTACCCTCAAAGTCTTCTGCTTGGCTCCACCCCACAAATGGGCATTCAGCCCTTCTCCATCTTGCTTGGGGATACTTGCTTTCACTGTACTGCTTGCCTTCAACCCAGGCAGTAGAGTTTTACTCCTTTCCTTGGCACCAGTCTGGTCTATTAGTATCTTTGATTTACTGCCTAACTGTTTCCAACAATGGGAGTACTGCCCAACCTTTTGCTAAAGCTATTGACCAACCTCTGAATCATAGAATTTGAGAGTTAAAAGGTCCATCCTCTGCCGTCAAGCCTGACCCATACAGGTAGAAATCATTCAATCATATTCCCAACTTGTCCAGCCTGTGCCTGAAGATCTCCAAAGAGAAGGAAAGCACCACTTCTCTAGCCATCCCATTTCATTTTTGGACAGCCAGGAAGTTTTTCTTGATGCCAAGTCTAAACTGGATCCTTTGTCACTTTTCGCCCATTGCTCCTGGTTCTGTGCCTAAACAGAATAAGTCTAATTCCTTCTTTGAACCATCTTTGTTGCTTTCATCTTGCCACTCTCCAGCTTAATCTTTGATGACCAGAACTGAACATACTCAGAGAAGGTCAGACCAGGGTAGAGCACAATGGGGTTATTCCTCCCGTATCTGAAAGCTATCCCCCTTTTCATGTAGCACAAGAGGACATTAACTTCTGTGGCAGTCACATCACATACTGAACTTTCAGGTCACTAAAAAACAAAAAGAAAACCAAACTCTCGGATCCTTTTCTGAATAATAGCCATCTACCCAGAGTATATCTGCCAAGTTAATTTTTTGGACCCCAGTGCCGAATTGTATTTTCAGTTTTGTTGAAGTTTGCCTTGTTAGATTTAGCCCAATGATTCTAGCTTGTTAAAATCTTTCTGGACCCCGGTTCTGACATCCAGCGAGTTAGCTTCCCCTCCCATCATGGTGTCACCTGCAGATTTGATGAATGGGCCATCTATGTGTTTATTCAGTCCTGGTCTTTCCTTCCTGGCCCTTCCACTTCCCACTCAAAACAGCAGTGAGCTTTTGCTATATTTTTCAGCATTTCAGGTGAAATCAGTGGGTATTCCAGGATGAATAGGATCTAGAGATGAATTATGACTGTTAGAATGAGCAAGGTTAGGCAGAAGGAGAGTTTGAGGATGCGAATGGTGCTCTCCTTCCCTTGGAGACTATACCCCAGGTGAGGTCTCCCAGCAAAGCACTTCCCAGAAGCAAACTCCCAGGGCAATGCAGTTGATGGGCCATGATGCTTTGTATCTCAAGGCCCAAGGACTCTTGGACCCTTGACCTGAGCATGGTGCTTACAGTATCTAATACATGATAAACATTTAATAAATTTTTGTTGATCGCTTGTTTGGTTACCCCAAATAAAAGAATTCTTGGCTACAGATGTGGGAGCCATGAAAAAAGTTTAGATCTCAAAATTACTGTAGAGGGGAACTTAGAACAAGTAATGTAGGGAAATAAATAGAGTTCTGGTCCATGAAGACTTGAGTTCAAATTTGTGCTTTCTAGCTATGATTCTGGGAAAGGCATTTAACCACTGTCTGCTTGAGTTTCCTCATCTGTAAAATGGGGATAATGATAACACTGATTTCCCAAGGCTATGGTCAGTATCATAGGAGATAATGTTTTTATAATGCTTAACACAGTTCCTGGCACAGAGTAGGTGTTTAATAAATCAATCTTTTCTTTGTTCTTTCATTTGGTCATTCCTTCCTTCCCTCATATGAAGTCATTTTCATGTGCTACCAATAAAGTGCCTCAATCAATCATTTATTGAGCATTGTGTATTTTAGTACTATGTCCCACGGAACACACAGAGAGAACTCCACAAATTGCGAAATTTGAATTCTTGTCTTCATTGAGATGGCATTTTCCCTCACTGTTTGGAGCAATCTATTAAAACTAGAGATAAGAAAAAGCTCTCCTGGGTGATGTCAGTTTTACCAGGCATCTGGTTAGTCTTACAAAGAACCCATCCACTCTTGGGTTTGGTTTGTAATCAATCAGCCAACCAAAAGGCATTTACTAAGAGCTTATCACATATGTCCCAGATGTTGGCTAAGCCAAGGCTCAATCTTCTTTTAGAAATTATAAAACACATTTTTTTTAATGAAAAGAATGTAAATGGATTAGAGACTTCTAATTTAGCTTAAGATATAAACTTATCAGTGTTGACCATCAAGAGACATGTGCCCAGTGGTTTGACTCCTTTTTGCTCCTAAAAGTATATAGAAAAATTATTTGATAAATAAGCTACTCCATCTGATGTGATTTTTTAAAAAATGTACAATATGTGACATCATTAACCACATCTGGTTTTTACGTTGGTCAACTCCTTCCCGCATCCCTTAGCTAGTGGAACTGACATTCTTTGTGACATTCCAGCAAACCAACTGTCCAGAGGGATTTTAAAAGCTGTTGGGGGGTTTCCCCTTCTAAGTTGGGAAGACTGCCCTGAGGAATTCTTTATTTGTTTCTGCTTTTAAATACTGAGGAGTTTAGGAATCTTGTCTGACTGGTTGAAAGATTTGGGGTTTTGCTGCAGATTTGAAGTCATCAGGTATGCAGAAAACATCAAGATATAGAAGGGTTTAAGGAGAAATCATGGGTCTGTGTCTATTGGTAGATAACGAAGGTCTGACTAAGGAACTCTGAAATCAGTCAGCTCCTCACATTTTCCACATGGAAGAGGCACAATTGAAGGAAAAATGACAAAGCGAGGCAGGCAGATGCTATTCTTTGCCTTCTTCTGACTAGTTGGTCCCAGAGCCTCATGTGCCAAGAAAGTCATCATTAGTGAGACTTAAGATCACAGTCATACAGTTTTCTGCTAAGGTCAGAGCACATTCGCTATGTCATGTTTAATGCTGGGCAACTCATTTTAGAAGGAGCTTTGAAAAGTGGGAGGCAGTACAGGGGAAGGCAACCAGGAAGGTGAAATCCTCAAGTTTACGGCATAGGAGGTCTGGTTAATAACTACTGCTGCTTAGCCTGGAAAGAAGAAGGCTTTAAGAGAAACTGATCTTGAAGTATTTGAAGGACTCTCAGTCAGAAGCATTAGCCTTGTTCTTCCCAGAGAGGTAGCACAAATGAACAGGAAGGGGTAAAAATTGAAAAGAGGTAGATTTGGGCCTGATATTAAGAAAGATATGCTAAAATTAAGAGTTACCTAAGAGTAGAATGGGTTGTCTTCTTCATCGGGAGTAGCTATTTCTTCACTGGATATCTTCAAACCAAAGCTGGATGGGTATTTGGAGATAACAGGATCGGAGATTTAGATTTAGAATGGACCTCAGGGGTTATTAGTAGGGATTATTGTAAGGTAGAGATCAGGTTAGATGGCTCATCCAGTTTTGACATTCTGCATCTGTGACTCACTGCTTTTTAAAATTTATTGAGCTCCAACAAAAAGTACAGTGTGATTCAGGATAATAAGCCAATATACCATCTACAATCTACATGATTTCACATATGTAAATATTATGATATTAAAAGTATATGCTATAATTAATGAAACATCAGTTCATTTAATCTTACAGCAGTGTGTTATAATGCAAAGAATACTAGCTCTGGGATCAGAGGAAATGGGTTTAAACCCCAACTATGATGCTTTACTACATTTGTGACCTTGGAGAAATTGTTCATTTATAAAATGAGGATTCGTCTAGAAGGACTCTGAGATAGATCCCTTTCATCTTTAGACCTATGATCCTACAATTGAAACTAAAGTGATATTTTTATTATCATGTCTTTACTCCATCAATAGATATTAATACTATATATTATATATATATATATATATATATATGATGACTATAACCTAGGAATCCATGAATCACTTTGATATGATAAGATACTTGAAAAAATGCTTGAAAAGATGGGTAATTAATTCTCTAGTTCACAACTTCTGAAGTTAGTATTCACCCAGAGTGGATCCATCAGCCTTCACATAAAACAGAGAGTAGATATCCAATCTGACAATGAAATGAAAATAGGAGGGAATTCCTCACTTTACCAAAGAATTCCCTTTAAAGCAGAAATTAAATCAGGATTTTATTTACAGACATTTAATTTCTACACAATTTTTCAGAGACACATTTACCATATAGAATAAGCATCCCTTTAATATGGGAGAATATAAAATAAAGTCATTAAGAAATGCTTATTATGCATAGTTTTAACTATGCTGTTTTTATTGTGTATGCATGCATACATAAATTAGATAAGACACAAGTTGCTACAAGGCAAGTCACCTCCCTTTCACTTTAGGGAACACTTTAATAAAGGGATGGAAATTATAGGAAACCCTAAAGGAAGAAAAGGGAGGGCAGGGAGAAAAAAAACATATTTGAATAAATGAGCATTAAGGGAAAAGTTCTAGAAATAGGAGAAAAAATTTTCAAAGGAGCTTCTTGAAAATGTGGACGTTGCAGAATTTTTTTTTTAGGGTATAATTTTGGGAAGTGGGGAGTATAAATTTGTCATCTTACCATTGTGGTGAGTACTCAGTGTGGATATTCCTTTTACTGCTGCTGATTGGGTTTTAGAGTATTCAAGAATTTTGTTGCCTGGAAGTCCCCAAGGACCAAGTGACTTCACAGCTAAGTACCAGAAGAAGGATTTGAACCCAGTTCTTCATTCAAAGTCCAACAGTCTATTGGCTCTTTTTCACTTTTGGTTTTAGATCTTTGGATAAAGAAGTTTAAATCAGAGAATAGAGAGTTGAAACTGAAGGAAGATCAGAATGTGAATGAAGGACTATTTATCAAGAGTATTTTTAAGAGTGTAAAACAATTAAAATTATAGTAAGAGAAGGGATTGGCAGCTCAAAATCAGATATTTTGATAAATCTGCTCTCATTGATGATGTAGGTGCTCTCTAAATGGTATAGATCAGAGAGGCCAAATAATATCCAGAACCAGAGTGAAAAGTCCTTGGGTAATGTTTAACAAATAAGTGCAAATTCAACATAGATAATGGTAATTTGTGGTTTTCAAAGTCAACATGAAGTCACCAGAGATCCTTTTTATTTGAGTTTGACACAACTAATTGAGATCATTCAAAATCTACTCATGCCTCAGCATCTTGGGCAACTCTTATCTATTTCTGTCCATAAATTTTTTTAGAATTATGCTTCATAGAATTTAGCTCAACATCCTTAGGGATATTCTCTCGATTTCTTAGCATGGTGCGGATGCCAATGAAGAATAAAGTTTGTTCAATGGTTATCTTTTGCTCTTGACATATATCCAGTACATATAACTTTTTTCTAAATTATTAGCAGTGTTTGATTTCAGCTTTCAGTTCTTTAGGGATAGTTCCATGATTTGCAGGCACACAATTTCACCAGAAGAATATTGACATTCAAATGATGGTCCTTTGTTTTAGGGAGAAATTCAGTTTTATTAAAAAGAACTCATGATTTCTGAAAGGCAATGAATGAATGAATAAAGAATTTATTAAGTGTATTTAGCAGCTATGCCAGACACTATACTAGGTTCACTGAATACAAGTACAAAAGCAAGAAGGTCCCTGCCTTCAAGAAACTCATGATGTTTAGGGGTGGCTGGATGGGGTGAGAATCCTCCTGTCCAATTCTGGGTCTCCGTTTCATAGGGTCTGATAAAGCTTTCAATACTGATGAAGAATTCTCCATTCAGATGCTTATCTAGTGTGATTAGTTTGCATATATTAAGCATCTAATATGACAAAGCACTACTATATTGACTGCTGGGGATACAAAGATGAAATGAAATTTGGATAATCATTCAGTTGTTGTTGCTTCATCATGTCCTCTTCTTCTTAACTCCATTTAGGCTTTTCTTGGCAAAGACATTGGTGTGTTTTGCCAATTCCTTCTCCAGTTTTCTTTATAGATGATGACCCAGAGAAGAATGAAGTTAAGTGACCTGCACAGGGTCACACAAGTAGCTGAGGCTGGATTTGAACCCAGGGAGATGAGTCTTCTTGACTCCAGGCCTGGCACTCCATTCACTCTATTACCTTATTTTCATTCAGTACAGAAGATCACTACCTAGATAACTCCAGTCCAAGTTATACTGGGTTAAATGAAAAAGGAGATGCCTCGAGAAAGTGCTAAGAAATCCTTGAGAGAGGAGAAGTCACTTTCAGTTGCAGAGATCAGGGAAGAATTCCTGGAAGAGTAGTACTTGGATTGAATTTTGAATTTGGGAAGATGTCAGGGGCAGAGAAAAAAAGTGATGGAGAACAATGGAGTGTTAGGTAGAAGTGGAGAAAGTCCAGAAAAGAGAGAGCTATTGTAATGCAGGGAGAGGGAAATTGGGGAAGAGTTGTGAGTGTACTGGGTTTGTAATTATTAGCTTTTCCCTCTTACCCTCATAGTGCTAGAGAATGTAGTGGTTGGAGAGAGAGAGGATGAAACCACCCACCTGCTTTTATTTTCCCAAATGCTTCTGGAATTGGGGAAACATTCAGTTAATAACGTTTCATGAGCAACCATTGAACACAGATCAATGTATCTATAAGTAGACAACATGATTATCATAAACTTAAAGTCTATTACTTACTAGCTGTGTGATCGTGGGCAAGTCATTTAACCCCATTGCCTAGTCCTTCATGTTCTTCTGCCTTGGAACCAATACACAGTATTGATTTTAAGAAAGAAGGTGAGGGTTTAAAAAAAAAGCTTATAGTCTAATGGAAGTGGGGGGCAAGCTAGGTGGTAGTGCATAGAGAGTAGGACTTAGAGTCAAGAAGACTGAAGTTCAAATCTGGCCTCATACATTTACTACCTATGGGACCTTGGAAAAGTCACTTATCCCTGTTTGCCTCAGTTTCCTCATCTGTCAAATGTGATTGAGAAATAAATGACAAATTGCACCAGTATCTTTGCCAAGAAAACTCTAAAATAGTCATGAAGAGTTAGATATGATTGCAACAACTGACCTATAAAAGATAGAAGGGAGACATAAAATAAATCACTACATAATATACTGGGCAAGATATACGTACATGCATTTTTATATGGATCTATTTTGGGGTTTCAAACTTCACACTAAAATGTGATTTTTCATTGAAGCAGAAAATTCTGGCTGTGGAAGCTCCTTCAACTGAACTGCAATTTACAGCGTTAGAAAATTTCACAGAGCAGTGAAAGATGAAATGGGTGTCTCAGAGCCACGTGGTCAACATATGTCAACAGCAGGATTAGAACCTAGGTCTCTTTGACTCTAAGACAGACTCTTTGTCTGCAATACCCCATGACTACATTGTCTGGGTCTATTTGTCCATTTATTTGTCTGTTTCTGTCTCCCACTATCTCTCAAAAGGTAGGTAAAGGCAAAGTAATTGGTAATTTGAGAAAGCAATCCTGGAAAGAAGTCACTGGAATGCCTGGATAGTCAAATGTCTTGTACACAAGAGCAGGATGAGTAGATTAAAAAGTCCAGAGGATACAGTTTATATTCTCAGTAGGACGGAATGCTCTAAGGGACAGATGTTTAACTTGGAAAAGAGAAGACTCAGAAGAGAGATGCTATCTATCGTGCATATTTGAAGGATTACCACAAAAGAAAGGAATTCAACTTTTCCTTCTTGGCTGGAGAGGGCAGAAGTAGGAACATTGGGTCATGCTGGCAAAGAGGCAACTTTAGGCTTAATGTCAGACTTAGGCTTAGGCTTAATCTAACAATTAGATTGATTAATAAGTGGAATGATCTGCCTTAGGACTCATGGGATCTAGGATGACTCCTTGATAGTTTTATAGTAGAGGGAACCCTTGTGTTGGTCTCCATTGGTGTAGATGGCCTCTAAGTACATCATAACATTGGCATGCTATGCCAATCTACTTTTTGTTTATGATAAAATGGAGGCCCATAAAGGAAAAGTTTATAGTCAGAAGAAGAAGAATCAAGATTTGTCCTCACATTCTATTTCTAAATCCTGTTTTCTTCATTATGACCCTCTATACAGTTGAGTGATATCTACATACAAATGGTAGCAGGTTTGAGGTATAGGGCCTTGTTAGTCATGCACCCAGAATTCCTCATCTCTTTGACACATGAGAGGGCAGCTAGGTGGCACAGTGGATAGAGTATGGGGTTTGGAATCAGGAAGACTTATCTCCATGAGTTCAAATCCAGCCTCAGACCTTGAGCAAATCACTTAGCCTTTTCTGCCTTAGTTCATCATCTGGAAAGTAAGTTGGAAAAGAAAATGGCAAACCACTCCAGTATCTTTGCCATGAAAAGACCAAGTGGGGTCACAGAGAGTCAGACACAACTGAAATGACTAAATGACAAAAATGCCTTATGGGAAGATCGTGCTTAATAGCCTGAGCACAATAAGTGTCTCCTGTTGTTATCCTTTTGGGCCAATATTGACCAACTAGATTGTTCTCTTCCATTACAAGAGATGAGGTACTACCTAGATAATACCCATTTACTGGGAGAAGCAGGAGGATGATGCCCGTATACTATTATACTTTCCTGTAGGCCTGAGTTCTACTTGGATGCCTCATCCGATGGCCGAGATGACCTTGAATTCTTGTAGATTATGGTAGAAGTATGTTTGCTTTGGAAGGTTCTATCAAGCTGGGAAAAAACTTTGAGTCGAGTCCTGGTGACAGATTTTTGCCTGCTAAGGACCAACCTAGACAAGCATGAAGAGGTTCATGACCAGTAGGTCAGCCACTAGGAGATGATCTTTGGCTATGGCCATCCATGAATGAGTGAGAATGAAGTTCTAAACTCCACAGCTATGGAAGAGTGTTTGGGGAGAAGGAGTCAAAGATATGACAAAGGTGAGTAAAGCAGGGGATGATCCTATAGAAAGCGGTTACACTTTTGGAACAAGAAATTATGAAGAATGGAAAGAGCAGAAACAAGAAAATAGTATAGACAGCAACAGAAATACTGTTGAAGAATGACTCGTGTATGGCCACCTTCAGAGAAAGAACTGATTGTAACAATGGAAAGTAGGACAAAAAATTACATGATAAACAGAAAGAAGACATAATTGTGTGTGTGTGTGTGTGTGTGTGTGTGTGTCCTTTTGCCAAATGATGCCTTCTCTGGTGGGAGGAGGAGAAGAGAGGGAGTTTGTTGCATATTTTTATGTAACAAACAAACAAATAAATTTTTAAAAAATGCTTTACATTAGTAGAGTTCACTGTTCTTCCTTTCTCATCTGGTGTTTAAAAATCACTCAAGGTCACTTAGTTTCCCAAGGGCTGAGGGACAGTCATGAATGCTGCCAGGGTCTGAGTTCATGTGACTCAATTGTTTAATCAGAAGAGATACAATAAAGAGAGAGAGAAAACCCCCAATATTTTGTACATATGGGCCCATGTGTATATGTCTGGAACAAAAAGGGTAAAGTGGCTCATTTTTTCCCTCAATTACTTTGGCAAGAAAAGCTAGGAGCAAGCAAGCTTGTCTATTCCAATGTGTATTTTTCTTCTATGGAAATGAGAAAATCTTAATTTTTGTAATAAAGAGGAAGGAATCAATTTTTAATCCAATCTCTTTCCTGTCCTCTATCTTGGTCCATTGTTACACTAGTGCCAAGGCCATTTAATGCACAGGCCTAATTGTGCCACTTGATCAGAAAGCATCAGTGGCTTCTCATTACCTACATAATCAAATAAAAACTCTTCATTTTGGCATTCAAGGCCCTCCGCTGTAATCTAGCCTTCATATTCCCCTTTGTATCGGTCAGATCCTGCTTCCTCCCACCTCTGTGTAGCTGTCCACACACTGCCTATCATCTCTAAACTGATTCCATGGAAATGTTTCTTTTTTTCTTCAGTCACATCTTATATAGTATCCTCTCCATGAGACCTGATTCCTCCCCATCCCCAGAAGTTCTCATGTTTTTTTTTTCCCCTCTGCATTTCTTCTCATTATAACATAAGGAATATTTTACTTGTTCCCCACTTGTTTCCCATTCGTTATTTCCTCTTACATTCTCTGAAAGCAATTCTTTCAAACCTTCTGAGGACTTGTTTGAATGCGCAACATCCCATACGTGAAGCAGATAACCCTCTCATACTTCCCTGAAAGCTAGTGGTCATCTGATGGATGGGTGCCCTCCCCCACCCCCAACTTCCCTTCTCCACCTTAAAAGTTACTCTTCCCTTCTTTCTAGAAATGAGACATCCCCACTTCCCCCTTAGGCTAATCCTATTGCATCCATTCCTTCCTGCTTCCTCCAGGGCTTTGCATCACAAAACCTTCATTTGGTCTCATATACTTCCAATCCTAGGGTACCCTGTGCTTTCAGCCTTAGCTGCTATGTCAGGATATGGGGGGGGGGAAGAGTGAGAATGTGAGGACAGTTACAAGGGTGAGAGTATGGATGACTGGAGTAATATTTTTGTCTTTTGTAGAAATAGGGAAATTCAGAAAATGGGGGGATTTGAGGAAAAGATAACGAGTCCTGTTTTGGATGTGTTGAGTTTGAGATATCCATAGGGAATCCAGTTGGAAATGTCCAATAGGCAGTTGATGACACAGGACTAGATCTCAGGAGACCCTAGGGCTGGATATAAATGTGGGATGGGGATGGAACCTGTTCCCTCTTCTCTCTATGTTTCCTTACCTAATTATGCTTTTGTTGGGTAAGTTGATGGCTTCCTAGAAATGATAGCTACTGTCACAACTCAAATCCTAGTAGGAACAATTCACTTCTACTACTGTACATAGGAGCTCCTGAGCCCCCACCGGTGTGCTTCCCATTTAATGAATTAACCTCTTCCAGGCCAAAGTAAGGTCTTTTCTTCATTAAGAAGCTACATCTGTCCCGAATCTCTGTTTCTCCCATCTACACCATATCCAGGCAATGTTATTCCAAAGGTACCAAACAGTGCTAGGAATTGTTGTCTCCCAACTAATGAGTTCAAAGTCTCCAGATCACACTGATGCAAATTGGAGGCCAGGAAACAGGTCATTCTGGCCATCTTTACCCTAAGAGCCTTTCCTCTGTGGTGCTACCATTGGATTCACTTTTCTCTTTGAAAAGTTTCTCGTTTGGCCCATTTCCATTAGCTAAAATATCTACATTTGATAGTGGGACCCTTTTACAGATAATATACCTAAGGGGAGGCGTGTGTGTGTGTGGGTGTGTGTATATATACAGATAGTATATAACTAGGCGCAGCTACTTAGGTGGCACAAGGGATCAAGTACTGGGTACAAGGGGCTGGGCATGGAGTCTAAATTCAAATCCAGCCTCAAAGAAGTGGTGGCAGCCTCTAAAAACCTCAGTGTTTTCATCTGTACAGAGGTTGGACCTAATGGCCAAAGAGGTCCTTTCCAGTTCTAAGTATGTAATCTTGTAAAATCTTAAGTCAGCTGCATAAGCGTATTCATTAAACTCAGAGGAGTACTTAATAACTGTTTATTGACTGCTGACTGTGGATTGTTTGTTTTGGATCAGAATCGAGTACACATAGACTACACTAGCTCCTCTCCCTTGCCCGTGCCTTCTATCTCTCTCCCTCTCTCTGTCTCTCTGTCTCTGTCTCTGTCTGTATCTCTGTCTGTCTGTCTGTCTCTCTCCCATCCACATTTCCCCAATCCTCTTCTCACACACTTTCTACCTATATCTTCCAAGGGTTCTCTGAGCCAACTTGTGTCCGCTCTGGACACCGAGTCCCTCACATATCAGCTTTGTAAGGATGTTCCTTTTTTCTCTATCTCATACACCAACCCCATTATTCTTATCATAGATGTTCTGTTGTGCAGTTGTTTCAGTCGTGTACGACTCTTCTTGACCTCATTTGGGATTTTCCTGACAAAGATACTGGAATGGTTTGCCATTTCCTTCTCCAACTTATTTAATAGATGAGGAAACTGAGGTAAATAGGGTCAAGGGGGTCACATAGCCAGTAAGTGTCTGGGGCCAGATTTGAACTCAAGTTGCTTGACTCTAGGGCCATTGCTTTATTCATTGTACCATGTAGGAATCTCTATCATGTAGATCTTAATCAAGGCAATTGGACAGATTGATGAGTAACTGAGGTGAAGGTGGGTAGAAGGTTGCAGAGCTAATGTGTCTGATGCTGGATTTGAACTCAGGTCTTCCTGACTCCAACCCCAGGGCCACCTAGCCACTAATTCACTGACTTCTTTCATCATCCCTCATGTCAAACTCCAATTAGCTCCAATGTCAAGTTCTGAACTTTTTTAATAGTTTCAGGGAATACTGGGTAGGTGGCCCCCACAGTCTACGATCCACAAGAGTTCCTTCTTTCTCCTCACTCTCCATCTCTGAATCCATGTTTATTTCTTCTTATTTGGTGAATGTTCAGTTTCTCCTCATTTTCTTACAAACATGCTGAAGTGTCCCTAGTTCTAAAGGAAACTCATTCACTTTGCCCTTCTACCTAAGCAAGGTTCTTCTGACATAAATATAGATGGATGAAAGCAAACTGATTTAAGGAGAAGAGGTAGAATTGCTTAGTGGTTAGAGAGCTGGCCTCGAAGCCTGAAAGACCTAAGTCTAAGTCTCTCCTCTGACATAAAACTGTTTGTGAGACCTTGGACAAGTCACTGAACCTCTTAGGGACAACTTACACCTGTCTCTTCCTGCTTTAAATTAGTTCCATTACTAAGGCCATTGTTGTTCTTGTTTTTTTTCATTGTGTGTACCTTTATAAGTCCAAAGGGAGACCTTTGTGAGGAGCTTGGTCAAAAAGCTAAAGCAGAAGGAGTGACTCCCTTGATATCAAAATCTATCAGAATTACAGAAAATGATTATAATGTACATGGATTCCTCAGACACTTCCTAGCTGTGGGACCTTGGGCAAGTCACTCTACCCCAACTGCCCATCCGTTAGCTCTTCCCTGAGTTGGAACTAATGCTTAGTATTGATTCGAACCCAGAAGATAAGGGTTTTAAAAAAAGACTTATAAGAGGATTTTCTTAACATTCTCAAATAAACTTTGAAAACTTCTCAAAAATCCCTTTCTTCCTTTTTCCATTCTCTGCCATTAAGTCTCACCCTCTCCCAGTCAACTTTTTTTAGGTCAAACCATCTTTATGCACATATTAATTGCGGGCGTTTCTCAAGATAAAATGACAAGCCCCAGAAAATGATGAGTCTATCACATTTGCCGAGTCCTGACAGATTGGCTGCTCTCATCCCCAGCAAACACTGGGTGCCTGATTTGAGTTTCCCAACTCGGTGGCTTCTGCGGAGAGCCCTGCCTCATCCTTAACTATCATGTCATGCGAGCAATCTGCGGGAGACAGCATCTCTTTAGCCCTGATCTAGTTAAGGCTCTGCCAGACTCTCTAGTGCTTCAACTATATTTTCAGGAGCAAAAAATTCAGCCTAAAAATTCCTCTGGGCCAAAACATAGCCCCAGGCCCATTATGCTAAGAGGGGCTCAGAATCTGGCTGAAACGTTTCTGAATCTGTTGTAGGGATGTGGGAGCATCTCCTGGTGGGCTTTGGGGAATTCTCAGACCGTTATGTAGCTTCCTTTTTTGTGGACAAGCACTTTACAAAAAAAAAAAACAACCACCACCAAACTCCAAAGTCCATTTGTTTCATAATTGGTACGAAGCTCAGGGCAATTTGAGGCCCTTAAAATGAAAGGCTATTAATGGCCAGCGAGCCCTCGCTGCTGATGGGAACGAATGGCTATGTTTTCATGACATTTTACTGCCTCCACCCTGAAACAGATGGGATTCCAGAGCTAACGGGCCTCTGTTGAGATGAATGAGATTCCAAAGCCATTAGCACATTGGCACAGAAATAGGCAGGACTCAGGAGCAGAAGCATTCTTATAGAAACAAAGGAGATTACAGAGTTATTCTGTCCCTGTATGCCCATTAACATGGAGCTACTCATTATCAAACTTCATTCTTTCCTGGGAAGGCTACATTCGCTATCAGGTGGCATTTTTTTCAGACAACATGTAGGAATCTGGAGGATTTCATTGGTTATTAAATATAGTTTGTTCCAGTGTGGATAGTTATTTACCAATGTCATACTGACAAGTGGTAAGAATGAAAGACCAAGATTAAATAGGAGCCCATCGTTCAATTTCAGGGTGATCGTTTGCACTTCAGAATCTGGGGAATCGAGGCTTAAATCACTGTTTTGCTGATTGTTTAGAATTAAGAAAGTGATGGAGAAAATGTTAATAATGAAGATTAAAATTAAAAGTCTATTGGCAATATTTTCTTTTTTTCAGAGAGCTGGCTATTACACATTTACCAACACACCACTGAAAACCAACTCTATTCAATCAAATTTAGGGTGACCGTTGGTACACTGGAAAGAAGGCAGGATTTCAAGTCAGGGTCATTGTCATGGGAGAAAGTCTATAGTCAGTGCATCAGTCGGCACACAAACAAACCTCAGTGGAACATAGGGGGCTGCTCATCTGCACGGAAGGAAGGAAGGAAGGAAGGAAGGAAGGAAGGAAGGAAGGAAGGAAGGAAGAAAGGAAGGAAGGAAGGAAGGAAGGAAGGAAGGAAGGAAGGAAGGAAGGAAGGAAGGAATGAAGGAAAGAAAAAGAAAGAAAGAAAGAAAGAAAGAAAGAAAGAAAGAAAGAAAGAAAGAAAGAAAGAAAGAAAGAAAGAAAGAAAGAAAGAAAGAAAGAAAGAAAGAAAGAAAGAAAGAAAGAAAGAAAGAAAGAAAGAAAGAAAGAAAGAAAGAAAGAAAGAAAGAAAGAAAGAAAGAAAGAAAGAAAGAAAGAAAGGAATAAAGGAAGGAATAAAGGAAGGAATAAAGGAAGGAATAAAGGAAGGAATAAAGGAAGGAAGGAAAAGAAAGAAAGAAAGAAACTTGTCTAAAGAGCACCAAATAAAAAGCCAATAAATGAGAAAAGTCAATTTAGCCAAAAGAAAATTTGTCTAGTGCTTCTGTTTGGAAGATTCAGAAGACCAAACAAAACTGAAGGGAAATGCTTTTACAGTTAGGGGAAAAGAAAGGATGCCCAAAGAAGCCTTCATTCTAGGGACCTTTTGTTCTACAAGAAGAAATCAGCACCAATTCTCCTCTGCAGGTGGATTGGTGGGGCCTCCATCCTGCTGTGCACATCTGGCAGGCAGGTGAAGGATGCTGTATTCCTAAGCTAGCTATTTAGAGACATGTGTTGAGAGCTCTGTAGCTGTTTCTGAGAGTAAAGAAGAGAAATCTTCACAGATAGGTAATGATATTGGCAAAAAGAAATCCAAGCAGCATAGGAGCCTAAAACTAAAGCACTTTCCCCCCATTAGGATCCCCACTTAATCTACCTATTTACTTAGCTAGTCGTTTGAGACAACAGATGAGAATTAGTTAGAATAATATGGCTACAGGAGAGGTTGAATTTAATCCTAGAAGCTTTAAAACAGATGTTTTTGTAAGTGAATAGTTGTTTCAGGGTAAACGGACCAAAAGAGAGTGACAAAAGACAAAATGTGTCTGGCATTTGGCTGGGTCAGGAATATGCCTACAGAGGAAATTGGATGCTTCTCCCTTTGGTGGTCCTTGGTCATCCAAAGCTTTCTCCCTCTAGAACCCTCAGCAAACAAGTCACTCAACCTATCTGGGTCTCTGTTCCTCATCTGTAAAGTGAGGAAGGTTGGACTGGACAGCCGTAGAGGGCTCCTGGTAGCTCCAGATGCATGATCCTCAGAAAACTTTAGACATGTTTGTGATCTTACTGATGGTTTCAGGCACACCTTCTGTATGAGGGTGAAGAAAGCCCTCTACATTGAATTTTTCTGGCTCTTTCTTTACTTCTTTTATTTATTTATAATCCTTTCCTTTCATCTTAGAATCAGTCTTGTGTATTGGTTCCAAGGCAGGAGATTGCTAATGGCTAGGCAATGGGGGTCAAATGACTTGCCCAGGGTCACACAGCTAGGAAATGTCTGAGGCCAGGTGAAACCCAGGACATTCCACCTGTAAGCCTAGCTCTCAATTTCTGAGTCACCTAACTGCTTCCTCTGGCTCCTTTTTAAAATTAATTTCCTACCATGTAAATTCAACTCAACTCATAAGCATTAATTGGGTACCTGTTATGTGTAGTACACCCCTGAGCAAAGTGCAGGACATCCCTGGACTCAGGGAGCTTACATTCTACTGAGGGGTGGGACAGGAGACCACCCAAGATCCATATGGATAAGTCAATACATGATAATTTGAGAGGAGAGAGATTATTCTTAAAGAAACAGAGAAGGTTTTCTATAGGAGGTGCTATCTCAGTGTAGCCTTGAAGGAAGCTAAGGATTGTAATAACACTAATGAGAAGAGCTAGCATTTATATATCATTTTAAGGTTTGCAAAGTACTTTATATAATAATGATAATAATTGCCGTTCAGTCATTTTTAGTCATCGTCCAACTTTGTGACCCCATTTGAGATTTTCTTGGCAAAGACATCAGAGTGGCTGGCCATTTCATTTTCCAGTAATAATAATAATTAATCCAAGTTTATATATCATTTTAAGGTTTACAAAACATTTTGTGTATGTTAACTTATTAGATCTTTACTGCAAACCCATGAGATAATTGTTATTATTAGCACCCCGATTTTACCAGTAATGGAGACTGAGTCCAATAGACTTGGCTGGAGTCACAACAGCTCATTAGTGACTGATGTCATCAAATTCAATCCTTCTCATTTTACAGATGAGGAAACTGAGGCTCACTGAGGTTAAATGACTTGTCAGACAAAAATAAGCCACTGAGGAGAGATTTCAACCTAGATCCTCCTGAAGTCAAGTTCAGAGCCCTAGCTGCTGCATCATGATATGGCTAAAGACATAGTCCTCTCCACATGCCATCACCATCTTATACTGCTAAGCATCAAGTTGCTCTGGGCACTTTTTCCCATCTCCTTGATGGTCTAAAATTAAATTATTTTTCTAGAAAGAAGAAAAGTCCATATTACAGTGTGAAGGTGCTCCAGGATTCTCAAGATATTGCCAATGGAACCCAAATTCTGAAAAGGTTGATGAAACTGGAAAGCCTTTGAAGATGGATACAGCAATGGACTCAAAACTCACTTGGAGACAAATCGAGGTAAGTTCAGAGACGATCCTCTCTAGGTATGTCTTAGGACTACAGTTGTCTATAGTAACTTGCAGGCTATTTCCATCAATTGGGGAATGGCTGAACAAGTGGCATAGTTGTGATGGAATACTATTTCACTTTAAGGAACAATGAGCAGATGAGTCTGAAAAAAAGTTGAAAGACCCAAATGAAATTATAAAAAGCAAAATGAGCAGAACCAAAAGAATATTTTTATATAGCAACAGAAATACTGTTTGAAGAATGACTTGTGTATGTCCAGCCAACTCCAGAAAAAGAACTGATAAATAGACATAAGAAAGCCATCATTTTATGTATATACATATCATTTTGTCAAATGATGATGCCTTCTCTAGTGCCCAGAAAGGAGGGAGGGAGGGAGATACACGGGCACATCAATGTAACAACCAATCAAATAACTAACTGAATTTTAAAAATGTAATCTGAGGATCAGAGGAGGGTCATCACTGATGAAATTTCAGGTTCTTGATATGTCAAAATCCCAGATTTTATACATGGAGATTCTGAAGCCTAGGAGAGGGGGGAAGCTGTTTATTCAAGGTTGTACATGAAGTAAGTGATAGGACTGAAATTTGAACCCAGGATCCCTGACCCCAAATTTAGAGCATTTCCCACTATATTTTACTTTCTCTCTGACTAGGCTAAGTAGACAATAAAGGCAATTCAAAGCAAAGCCCTTATTATTCCTAATTTGTTCCCTCTGAATCCCCTAAAAGTTTGACTTGATTCTTTCCTTTAAGTTCTTCATATAAACACAGCTGGTCTCTCTGCAACTGAGCATGGGGCCATACATTGCCTCATGCAGTAAAGAGTAATTGTCTGGGAATGACCTAGAACTCTAGTTGGTGTGTATTAATTAGCTTCAGTTCCTTAAACAACATCAGCATCAACTCATCACAAACATTTATGGCCACCTACATTCTTCTCACCTGATGAGGAGTCTACACAGTTCAGAACCAACATAAAGCATGGTGAACTCTTGAAAGGAATGGAAAAGGCCACCGGATTCACCAGGGAGAGCTTGAAAGCTGTGTGGAAACATTTTTAGCTTCAACAGTAAGGATTTTTCAAGACTGTCAAGGGCAGCTGGCATCCATACTGGCATTCCAGTTCTTAATCTGGTGATTTCGTTCTTCCCTGTAAGACCACGACCATAGTCCTGGTGAAGTCATGCTTTCACCTCTCTACCCTAATTAAGACATCATTGCCTTCTGCTCTCGTCTTTTTAATCAGCAGCAGAACTGCATGAGACACTAGGCTTGAAGGATGGACACCAGAAACCACAGGAGGAAGCTAGCCTTGGGTAGGGCAGTGGGAATGAGGTTTTTAAGTACTCTTTAGTTACAGGATCTGAGATTCGCCCAAAATCAGACTTCAAAGTGACCTAAGGAGGGTATCTAGTCCATCCCACACTCAAATTCACAATATCTATGACAAATAGTCATTTAGTTTTTGCTCAAAGTTCTCTTCTATTCTTTGGTAGATCCTTCCTCACTGAGATAGCTCTATTTTTTAGGCTTTCCTTATAATAATAAATCCATATCTGCCTTTCTGAGATCTTTAGTCACTGTTCATATTCTGTCCTATAGACTCAAACCAAGCAAGCCTAATTCTTTCCCACATACCAGCCTTGCAAATACACGTGGACTGCTCTGATCTTTTCTTCCTCTCTGGGACCTTCCCTAGCTTTCTTTTCTTTAGTTTAATAAAAATCCCCATTTCCTTCCATTGATCTTCAGATTTCATGACCGCAGGATTCTTCATCATCCTCATTAATCTATCCTGGATGTTTGTCGATATCATTCCCCAAACTGAACACAGCAGCTCCCTAACCTCCAAATCATGCAACAATGCCAGCTAGGTCCATGATGGCAAACCTATGGCACACATGCTCAAATGGGGCATGCGGAACCCTCTCTATGGGCACATGAGCCACCAACCACCACAGTTTCTTACTAGAAAGGCAGAGGGATTGGGGGTGCTGTTCCCTTACCTCTCTCTACCATACTGAAGACATTTTTTCACTTCACCCATCCCTCTGCCCAGGAGCCCAATGAAAATGCTTCCTTCCCTTCCTGGGGTAAACGGGGGCATGGAGCATTCAGCAAAGGATCTCTGGGGGGTGCAGGGCACAGCACATGGTCTCTAAAAGGTTCACTATCACTGGTCTAGGTTATGGACTCAATTCTTCTCCTCAAGTTGTCTAAGATTACATTTACTTCCTTGCTAGCTATATTGAAATTTTGACTAACCTAAGGACTAGATCTTTTTTCCTATAAATTAATATCTCCTTGTACCTGCCACATGTTAAACTTGGGAAATTTATTTCTTGTACCTGAGTGTGAGACTTTTTATTTAGCTCTATGGACAATATTCTTATCGGAGCCAACTTATCATTGTATCCTGTCAAGATCTTTCTGGACCTTCCATCAGACATCTAATATATTAGCTTTGCTCTCAGCTCGGAGTTAGTTGCAAAATTGATATGCATGTCACTTAGGCCTTCACTAAAGTCATTAATAAAAGATATTAAAGCAGTATCGGAGCAAGGAACGATTCCCTGAGGCACTCAACTAGAGATTTCTCTCCAAATTGGCATTGAGACATTAGTGACACTCTTTGGAACTGACCATTTAATCAGACTTTTAAAAATGATATCTTTCTCTTTTCTACTTTATCCTCCTCATTATTATAATAAAGAATTTTTAAAAGGTCAGAAAAACTATCTGACATCTTAGGGAAGACAGACATATTTTATGTTCCACACCCACACTCCCTCAACTCTGCAACGAAGTTAGAAAAGATACCTTTTCATGCTTCTTCTGCGGAGTCAAGCTTTGCCATTTTCCTTTTGTCTAGATATCTCCAGCATAGTACTTAGTATCTAGAAAGTACTAACAAATGCTTAAATGCTTGGGATCTGTGTGGGTGTTCTGGGAGGACTAGAACCTTTAATGTGCAGGATTGCCAAGCCCTTTTCAGGGATCCTCATCCTCTTTGGACGTCCACCTTTCCCCACCTGTGGTTCCAAGGAGCAGTAGCACGTACAGTAGCCACACCTTGGTAAAACTGTCTGGACAGATGGACTAAATCAGATTGGAGGTAACTGATGGGTGTCAAACCTGTCAGCAAGTTAGGGGACTGTCTACACCAATCATGTGAAGACCTCTCCTGGTAGAATGGGCAGATGAGAACACGTCATTCCAATGGCCATGAAGGCAGCTGAAGCAGGCACTGTAGAGCTCTTAGAGCTTGACCAGACATCAAAGATGCCAAGGTGATCCATGGTATCATAGGCCATCCCCAGTCATCCTGATTTTTGTCTCGCCATCCCTAGTCATCCTGATTTTTGTCTCGCCACTAGATTTTAATAACCACGGAAGGGAGAATGAGGCTGACGAGACACTGTGCAGCTCTGCCTCAATTAAATCCAATTTATGTCTGAATCAAGTCATTATCCTGTGATGTCATTGGTCCTCTTTGAACCAAAGGACAAACAATAAGTGTCTGTAGAATTAAATCAAAGGATCCAGTTAGGTGGCTTAGTAGATAGACAGCCTGGACTGGAAATGGGAAGTCCTGGGTTCAAATTTGACCATTTCCTAACGATAATCATTTGACCCCTACTGTCTAGCCCTTACCACTCTTCTGCCTCAGAATCAGCATTTAGCACTGATTCTGGTAAAGAAGGTAAGAATTAAAAAGAAAAAAGAAAGAATGAGATTGAAGAATGAAAATGCCAGATTTATTTTAGCCTAGTTAAGCCTAATTTTTTTGTACATTGTGAATCCCTTTGACTCAGTATGGTAAAGTCTATGAGATTCTTCTCAGAATCATGTTTTTAAATCCACAAAAATTAAACACAGAGGACTCCAAAGGAAACTACTTATACTGAAATATCGTTGAAATAATTTTAAAAAATACACAGACCCCAGATTAAGGCTTTTGCTTGCTCTTGAGAGAAGACTAATAGCTAAAATGAAATGAGGTATTGGTCATTGGAATTCTATTTCTTTTTTTTTAATATTATTTTATTTGGTCGTTTTCATACATTATTCACTGGAAACAAAGATCGTTTTCTTTTCCTCCCCTCCCCTTACCCCCACCCCCCCGCCTTTCCCTCTCCCATAGCCGACGCATGATTCCACTGGTTATCACATGTGTTCTTGACTCGAACCCATTTCCCTGTTGTTGGAGTTTGCATTATAGTGTTCATTTAGAGTCTCTCCTCAGTCTTATCTCCTCCAACCCTGTAGTCAAGCAGTTGCTTTTCAGCGGTGTTTTTACTCCCACAGTTTGTCCTCTGCTTGTGGATAGTGTTTTTTCTCCTAGATCCCTGCAGATTGTTCAGGGAAATTGCATTGATACTAATGGAGAAGTCCACTACCTTTGATTGTACCACAATGTATCAGTCTCTGTGTACAACGTTCTCCTGGTTCTGCTCCTCTCGCTCTGCATCACTTCCTGAAGGTTGTTCCAGTTCACATGGAATTCCTCCACTTTGTTATTCCTTTTAGCACAATAGTATTCCATCACCAACATATACCACAATTTGTTCAGCCATTCCCCAATTGATGGGCATCCCCTCATTTTCCAATTTTTGGCCACCACAAAGAGCGCAGCTATGAATATTTTTGTACAAGTCTTTTTGTCCATTATCTCTTTGGGGTACAAGCCCAGCAGTGCTATGGCTGGATCAAAGGGCAGACAGTCTTTTATCGCCCTTTGGACATAGTTCCAAATTGCCCTCCAGAATGGTTGGATCAGGAATTCTATTTCTTAGACTCGTATTAGTGTATGATCTTGGAGAAGTCACAATCTCTCTGGGCTTGTTTATTCAACTGCAAAATTAGGGCATGAGGTGCAATCATCAATCATCTCTAAGAGCCCTTCCAGCCCTAAATCTATCATCGCTTTCTCTGATCCAACCAGATAATGTGCTGTGCTGTCAGTCAAGAAACTTGAAGAAAAGGTTGCTGTATTTGAGGCAATGTGATAAGTAATGGAGGGCCAAAGAAAGATAAAAATAATCTATATTCTATGGGATTCTTACATCCAAATGAGGTAGAAACCATGTAGATACCTACATACATACAAAATATTTATTTATTTATTTGTTTATTTATTTATTTTTTTAAACCCTTACCTTCCATCTCGGAGTCAATACTGTGTATTGGCTCCAAGGCAGAAGAGTGGTAAGGGCTAGGCAATGGGGGTCAAGTGACTTGCCCAGGGTCACTACATACAAAATATTTAGCCAGAACAAAGAAAGTAATTTCAAAGGGAAGGACATGAGCTGTTGGGGGCTGAGGATGGGAAGGTTAGCATTTGGAAAGGCTTCCTGCAGGAAAAAGAATTAAACTGAGTCCGGAAGGAATCCAGGGAAGTCAAGAGGTGGAGATGAGGGAGTAGAGCATTCCAGGCATGGGCACAAGTTGGGCAACAATCTGGCCATGGGAGCTAGAGCATCATGTTCAAGTCATTGAAAGTAGGGTTGTTTAGCTCGATGGAAGAGTGTGAAGAAGGAAGTGAAATGTAAGAAGAGACCAGCTCAGGAAGAGTTTAAATACCAGACAGAGACTCTTCCATTGGATCATGGAGGGAGTAGAAAGCTACTGCAACTCACTGAGGACTGGGGTGGTTGGGTCAGACCTATGCTTTAGAAAATCACTGGCAGCTGGATGGAGGATGGATTGGGATGGAGAGAGACCCAGACCACTAAGTGATGATGTCTTGCACAAGGGTTGTTGTCTCTGTGAGTGGAGAGAAGGGAGTCTGGTAGAGAGCTTCTGTGATGATAGATATGACAAGATTCAGCAACAGATTTGCTACGTACATGGAATGTTAGAGAAGGCTTGAGTGTGATACTGAGCTTACTGGGAATATCGTAGTGTGTGCATGCAATGATATTAGAGAAGTTGGGACGAGAGGAGGGATTTGGAAGAGAGAGAATGAGTTCTGTTTTAGATATACTGAGTTTGAAGACGGAAGGACACCCAATTTGAGATACTCAATAAATAGCCAAGCAGGACTGGGTCCCCCAGATAGAGGGCTTTGGGACAGATATGCAGATCTAGGAATCAATTATTTAGATATGATCATTGAAGCAAATGAAAGAATAAGAAGAGAGGAAGGTCCAGATAGAACACTGGGAGACATAAACAGCTAGTGGTTAAGAAATGAATGGAAGAACTAGCAAAGGATATTGAGAAGTCAGACAGGAAAACCAGGAAAGGAGTGTCCCCAAAACCCAGGGAAGAGAGACTATCCCAGAGAAAAATGTGATCAAGAATAATATAGAAGCATAGCAAGGGGCAGTTAGGTGGCTCAGTGGATAGAGGGTCAGGTGTAGAGAAAGGAAGTCCTGGATTCAAATCTGACCTTGACCTTAGACACTTCCCAGCTGTGTGTCCCTGAATAAGCCACTAAATCCCAATTGCCTAACCCATACTACTCTTCTGCCTTTGGAACAGATACTTAGTATTGACTCTAAGAAAGTAATGGTTACAAAAGAATCATAGCTAAAGGGAATGGAAGGATCAAATTGAGTTTTTTAAGGATGAGGGAGAATTGGGCACATTTGTAAGCACCGGATATGATTACAGTGGAAAGCTCCCACCTTTACACTGGCATTTATTCCTTTATAAATAATATTTATATTCCCTGATTACATGTAAAAACAATTTTAGCCTTCATTTTCTTTATCTCCCAACCCTCCCCACTTCCCTGAGACAGTTAAGCAGTCTGATATAGATTTTTATAGGTTCAATCATTTACAATACTTTCCCGTGTTAGTAATTTTGCAGAGATCTTAAATGAAAACAAAAAAGAAAGAAAATGAAATATAGTATAGTTCAGTCTGCATTCAGGTTCCATCAGTCCTTTCTTGGAGGGCAAATAGCATTTTTTGCTGTGAGTCTCTGGGATTATCTCGAGTCACTGTATTGCTAAGAATAACTAGGCCATTCACAGTTAAACAATATTGCTGTCCCTATACAATGTTCTTCTGATTCTGCTCACTTCACTTGCATCAGTTCATGTTAAGTCTTTCCAGATTTTCCCCAAATCATCCTGCTCATCATTTTTTTTTTGCCCAATTGTATTCTATACCAATCACACAACATTCTCAGCCATTCCCTAATTCATAGACAATTCCTCAGTTTTCAGTTCTTTGCCACCACAAAAATAGCTGCAATCAATATTTCTGTACAAATTTCCCCTTTTGGGGAATCTCTGTGGGACATAGACCTAGGACTAGTATTGCTGGATTAAAGGAAATCTACAGGTTTAAAGCCTTTTGGGCATATTTCCATATTGCTCTCCAGAATGGTTGGATCAAATCATTATTTCAACAGTACATCATTGTCTCAATTTCCCTATATTCCCTCTAATTTTTATCACTTTGCTTTTCTGACATATTGGCCAATCTAATAGGTGTAAGGTGGCCCATCAAGGTTATTTTAATTTGCATTTTCTCAGATTTAAAGCACTTTTTATATGACTATAGATGGATTTGATTACTCATATTTATTTTTTTAAACCGTTACCTTCCATCTTGAGATCAATAGTGCATATTGGTTCCAAGACAGAAGAGTGGTGAGGACTAGGCAATGGGGGTGAAGTGACTTGCCCAAGGTCACAGAGCTAGGAAGTGAACTCAGGACCTCACACCTTTGGGCCTTACTCTCAATCCACTTTATTCTTAAAGGGTCTTGGATAGTCACAGGAAGTCCCAGTTGACTGGAGGCTCCTCCTACCTTTGCTTAGCTCCTGAAATCTGATGAGTTCCTGGATCAAGGTGTTAAAGCCCTAAGCATGTCTTTAAATTGTTTAAATATACATATAAAAAAACTCTGCTGTCAAGACTCTTTCTCTGAGGCATGCCTGGCTTTGAACATGGAAGTCACTCATATCCATTCAACATGTGGAGTAGCAGTGACATTGTAAGGAGCTGCTTTCCTGAGTTATGTTGTGCAGAATGAAATGTTTACATTTTTCTGGGTGTAGTGTTTACATTCACTTAATAAACTTTATTATATAGCATCCGCCGCCCAGTTCCTGCATTCATGAAAAGAAAGTCAGTCAGATATCTCTAGTTGTCTCATTGGTATTTCAAAACAAAACTAACTCTGGACATGTACAGAACACAAGAAACCAATTAATCACCGCCATTAATTATGCCATTTGTTGAATCAATTTCAAAAGGAACAAACCACTTGAACTTCTTCAAAATCTGGCTCCCGTCTATCTTTCTGGATTGACTCCTGCTCATCGACTACCGTACATCCTGGGCAGAGTTGATCTGCTCTTCCTCATCCATGGCATTCCATCTCTGACCTTTGTCCATGTCGGCTACCACATGTAGAATGACCATCCTCTTCCTGACTTCTGCTCCATTTCCAATTCACTTAAGTACCACTTCTTTCAAGAAGCCTTCTGTGCTTCCCCAAATCCTATTATTAGAGATCTTTTTTCCTTCACACCCTTCTGAATTATTTTGTATTTTCTTATCTTCACGCATTACCCATTTTTCTCCTCCAAGTTCTCAAAAAAATATAAGCTCTTTGAAGCCCGGACTCTCAGTGTGTGTTTGTCTTTGGGTCTTGGGCCCTTAACACAAAGTAGATATTTAATAAATTCCTTTTGATTTGGATTTAATTGAGTATCCCAGGTGGGCAAAATGGTTGGTGATGTAGTGGTTAAAACATTGGACTTAGAGTCAGGGAAATCTGAATTCAAATCTGGCCTCTAACATTTACTAATTATATGACTTTAAGCTAGTCACTTAAATTCTATTTTTTGTCTTATTTTCAACTGGAAAATGGGGATAATAATAGCGTCTACCTCAGAGAGTTATGGTGAGAATAAAATGCGTTCATTTTTGTAAAAAGTCTTTAGCACATAGTAGGCACTATGTAAATAGTACATAGTAGGTACTACGTAAATGCTCATTTATTTCCACCTTCCTCCCCCTTAATTGACAATTCTCCATATTACATGATTATAGGATCATAGGAATATAGATTGGGAGCTGCAGGAGAACATGAAGGCCACCTGGCTCAACTCTGTCTTTACAGAGGAGGAACCCAAGACATCCAAGTGACTTACTTAAAAGAAGAGCTGGCAGTCAAACTAAGGTCTTCTGACTCAATATTCAGCACCCATTTAAAGCAAAATAACTCAGAATCAGAGGGTGGAGGGAACTTGACTCTCCCTTTATCCCAGATGCCTACTGAGTGTTTAAAGTATTTCACTTTCTAAACCCCAATGATGGATATAATTTCTGGTATCCTGGCTTATGGTATCACATGGGGAAGCCATGAATAATTCAGAGCCTTTTGCCAAGACTCTCGTGTAAATCAGTCAAATGATCTTCATGCTGAATTTATAACGACTTAAAAAATTTAAATGGAACTTTTTTAAGGGGGGGGAGGTAGGAGGAAGAATGTTTCATTTTCCACAGATCAAGTTGCCAGTGAGATGTTGGCATTTTGTATTTTCTTACCTATGCAAAGAGATAAAGCAAACAACCAGCATGGTGGCAGCGGCAGAAAAAACAACCTCCAAACAACTCAACAGCAACAACCACCACCCATCTCAAAACTTCACAGTGTTGGGTTTTCTTTATGAACATACTGATGTGAAACTAAACAGAGAAAGCAATCTAATAACAAACATTCCTTTGAGAAATGTTCAGGGAGCAGAAGGACATCCACTTATTGTTCAGTGCATCCGATTGGTCCATATATGGCAATAGAGGTACAATGGAAGGAAGCAGGAAACAGACGGGCACAACAGCAGTATCTTATTAGAGGCTAATGGATATCGGAGAGGAACACGCATCTGATTCTGAATAGTCTGCACCAATCTCCTAAGCAATTACTCTTAATTAGTGGATTCTGTTTATAGATTCAACTTAGTGTACCCTTATGTATCAAAGACATGAAGGCATCTGGGCTGAGGGAAGTGGTTTTCTTAAAGGAATAGTGGTGTATTCAGTGGCACTTTGGGGAGGGGGTGTAAGGAAGGCTCAATTTCCTTCTCCATGATCATCCGTGTCCTTTCCATGACATCGAAAGGCTTTCTCATTCACCAAAAGAAAGTGGGTAGAAACATTTTCCAAAGTAAAAGAATGATAAAGGTGCTGCTGGAGTTTGTCCCAGCATAAGAGAAGGGCAGTCAGATCTGGTAAGGGGTGGCCCAGGACAGAGATTCCTCCCTCCAATTATCGTTTAACCCTAAAAATTTCCGGCAGAAGCCCAAAGCTAAATACAGTCCTTTGATTCAGAGAAACAGCACCTGCATTCAGAGTCTGCCAAGTGGAAAGCCAAAGGGTGAGAGGTACTCTGGGACCAGATGCGCCGCCATGAAAGAGGGAGAATTCTAAGTGGGATAGCCAGACCAGTCCAGTCAGAGCAGCTCTGGAGAACACAGCACCCTGGGAAGCAGGCATCCAGGACTGGGAGCCCTAAGGGGTCTTACCATGGGGCATCCCCCTAAAGACTACACCAGCAGGCATTTTAAAAGAAGGGAATTTATCTTGTCTGGTAAGCATTCTCCCTTGTACCTGTTTAGATAGAGATTTTCTACTTAAGAAAGCAATTCTTTTTCCTTTTGTATTTTTTGCTTTTCCTCATTTGCAGATGTTTCTGATGCCTTCACAGCAGCCACATTTTTTCACCAGAAAGCCAGAATGTTTTTATCATTGAGTTTATGCAAATATTTTAAAATAATACTGATGCGGTCAGCTAGGTAGTTCAGTGGATAGTGACATGGAGACAGACACTTCCTAGCTTCCTAACCCTGGGCAAGTCACTTCACTCCAATGATCAAGCCCTTACCTCTCTTCTTCCTTGAAACCACTATTTAGTATAGATTCTATAACATAAGATGAGGGTTTTAAAAATAGAATGATATAATGACCCAGATGATTATGGTGATGGGGTATAATCCCAGTAAAATGGAGGGGCTAGACGAGATGGTCTCCCTGGTCCCTTTCAAATAGAAACCAATGAGTAGGACACTGTCTAAATGACCTTGGACAAATTATTTAATGCCTCTTTATGCCCTAGGTGACTTTTTAAGACTTTTAAGTTGCAAAACAGGTGCTTATTTTTATTGGTAGATGGAACTTTCTCATTAGCATTCCCCATGTCGATGAATAATCCAGTAGGATCCTTTTCCTTGCCCACCATCCCTCCCACATCCAATCCCCACCAAAGGTGATATTTATACTATACTTTAAGGCTTGCAAAGCACTTTACCAATATCCTTTGAGAAGGGCCATGACCTGGTGGATACCACTAGGTATCATTAGCCCCTTTCCCAGATGAGGATCAGAGAGGTGAGGGCAATTGCCCCTGGTTAGGTGGCTACCGTTGGCAACTAGCATCCCATCCATGAGAGCACACTGCATCTCTAGGATAATGGCAGCACCATCCGGCATAATATCTATCAACCTTATATTGGATTCTCAGCTCACTGTGTTCTCTGAACATGAGCTTTTGATGGAAGCAATATAAAGCAGTTCCTGAGCTGCTTTTATGAGAACCTCTTTTTATTTTTAAAGAATGTTGAAGGGCCAGGTAAGGCGACTTTGCTTAATGTGGCATTTATAACAGGTTAACAAGCCAGTCGTTCTTGCATCAGTGCATCTCCATGAGCAGGATTCTGTTTTAGCTTCTGCCTCAACCCATCCCCTGTTGAGGTCCAGAATGACTCTTTCTGAGATCAAATATCAGCAGATTTGAGGGAGTTTGCTGGCCCAAGCCTTATTCAAGCTCTTCTTTCCTTAGAACAGACCAGCCCCTGCCTAAATGTCTCCAGTAATGGAACTCCCAGAGTGGATGCTGGAATGTGGCAGCTGCAGAGAACCTGGGTCTTTCCCAGGGAGCCTCCTTCTTCTGAAACATAGCCCTAGTCTGGTGGTATGTTTGCACATGTACACATGTGTGTTCATATGTCTTTAGAGGAGTTAGCTTTAGAGTTGAATTGGTTTCTCTTGGTTTGGTGTACTCTGTGGTGATTTCCCTCCCATCCCCAAACCCTTACCTTCTGTACCCAGAATCAACACAATTTCCTGAGGCAAGATTTGAATCCAGAACCTCCTATCTACAAACCTAGTTCTAGATCCACTGAGTCACCTAGAAGGCCTTGGGCAGTGCATTTTTTAAGGGATGACTTTTGAACTCATTGTAGCCTTATTCTGCTCATAAACGAGAGCAAAGATTTTGTTTCAGTCTGGAGAGCCAGAACAAATATCAACATTTTATTAGTTGATTTGTAGAGAGTTCCATGATACAAGGCTGAATCATGTGCCAAAGGGACACAGGTGTAAATGTCATCTAGCCTTGTATAACACCCCTTTGGCAGTCTGGTGAAGCATATGGACTCTTTCTCAGAATGATGTTGGTAAAACAAATAAATGACTCAAAATTGAAGGAAAAGCTAAATTTTTGTTGGAAATTAGTCAAAATTAAATAATTTCCCCCTCATCCTATTTTAAGGAGTCTCTAAAATCCATCCATATATAGGGTCTGTGAACTCAAAACAAAGGTGTTTAATAAATGTTTGTTGATAAATTACCAATATATTCCATAAACAGAAACTATGAGACAATATGAGGCTACACCTGAGTAGGCTACAATCTCAGGTGGGGATGGGAGCTGGAGGAAGTATACCATCTGGTAGCATCTTCTCCTAATGAATTATTCTTACAAACTAGTTGTTAAGTTTAATTGTTTCTATGCTGTCAAAAGAGTACAAATGTTGTCAATATCCTATAAATTTTGCCCTGGTGAAAAATCCCCTTTGCCCTGCCTTAGGTGTGCCTTTGAAGTGGGGGTTCAATATTCTATGCATGCTCCGTTTCTTCAGTGACAACTCATCTCACATTATATCTGTACAAAATCTCCTAACCCGTAAGATCGATGGTTTAGCTGTAGTAGAACTGTGGTTTGCATAATAAATGTGTTGCATATTAGCAGAGAAAATATATTAGAAGTTGATCTGATTAGTAAAACACCTCCCAATATAGAGAGTAAAGAGTTTAGGGAATGGAATACATGACAGCAGAAATTCAATAAGTAAAAGGAAAAGAAAGGAATGGAGCTTTGGGAAATGTGTCAAAACATGGACAATGGATCAGGAAAATACACACTTTACACAGTCATTTTGTTATCTGTATCCCCCATCTTTTTGGCATGAATTTTAGAAATGCATCTTAAGAGATTAGTATGTATTTGACGGTTTTCTATTTTCTCTAGAGCTAACAAGTAGTTAAGAGGATCAGTGGTCTCTGAAAAATTCTGAAACATACTTAGAAGTCAACTACGTGCCCCCTCTTTTCCTGTACCCACTAGAATAGATGCTGATTTTACTTTTTCTTTCGCAGTGGAGTTGTGAAGCGTACAGTCGCTTTTCCTTTTTTGGAGTAAAATAAGATGGCTCGGATCTGAGGAAGAGGCATGAAATCCAATGATTCCATCCATGCGGGATCTCCTTCCACTGATGTGGATTAATAAAGTCTTTAACTGAGAGCTAGAGAGATCTGATTGGGACTGTTGGAGGCTAAGCGACTTGCCTATATCTAGCTAGCATGTGTCAGATGTGAGCCTTTCTGACTCTAAGGCTGGCCCTCTGTCTACTGCTCCATGTGGCTTTGAAATCGATCACTTTCAGTAGGACCCAACAGCACAATCTGTGGGGCTTTGGAAAAATGGCTCTAGGCTCTTTACATGGCACTGGGTTCTCTTCTTGGCTGCTTTAGGCTTCCTACCCTTAATCTGTTTAATGAGATGTGCAGTCTATATTCCTGGTTTTCCTCTGGGCCAGCATGACAGGCTGTTAGCTGTTAAAGATTATGACCATTATTTTGGAAGCTCTGTTTACTGGGGATACTTGTCAAAGGAACAATAAGGCAGCTGTAATAGGAGACCATAAGACCATTAAGTCAGGAAGAACAAAAACCAGGTGGTACAGCTTGTAAGACCAAAATAGCAATTTTATAGTCAATACTTTGCTTTACAGGGAGCCAATAAAACCATTGAAAATGCAAATAATGTGCTGAGATAACCCAGCACAAGGAAGTGTTTTTCCCACCTTGTGAATCATTGGCCACTGACAATAATCTTATCAGGTTGGGGCACAAGGACAAAGTTGTAATAATCATGAAATCCTGTAATAACCCCGAAATCCCCCGACCCCCTTAACCTGCCCCTTTCCATTGATGTCCAAATATTCAGTGCAAGGGAGATTGACCTAAAGTCACCAAAAGCAAAGGAGTCATCTAGCTTGCTCTACCCACAGTCTAACATCCAGAATCGATCATATCTACTCTAGCCGTCTTTCCCCTTTGCTTTGATGGTTAATAACCGGTCCCTCCTCCAATAAGATTGGAAGAGCCATGGAATAATGGAAATGGAATGGAATACAAGCTTGGGAATTTCAAAGTGTGAGGGTGGGATGAGCAGAGGTGAGACAAGAATTTACTAAGTGCCAAGGGCTAGGCACTGTGCTGAGCACCTTACAAATATCATTTAACCTACTTTTTTATTGGAGAAGGCAATGGCCAACTTCTCCAATATTTTTGCCAAGAAAATCCCACATTGGGTCACCAAACGTCAAGTACAACTGTAATGGCTGAACAACAAAACAAAGAACTTCGGATATAAGCTAATCTTCTGTACATTCACTGGAAGTTTATTTAGGACAATGCCAGTAGCAGATGGGACTGCAGTGATAACATGTCCCATATGGTTTTAAATTCTTCCAATAAATCTCTATTCTTTGAAGGCTTTTCATTCCGGATAGTTTGGAAATGAAGAGTTTTGTCTGATGAGTAGATGATTGATGACATCTATTATAATGGTATAAAGTATTATTATCCTCTTGTTCTCAACTTTTTTTTCAGTGGGGTTCAGAGAGAAGTAATAATATGATTAAGAATATTTAGCATTCTAAAATCCTCTAAGATTTGCAAAGAATTTTGCATATGTTACCTCATTTGATCTTACAGCAATCCTAAAAGGTAAGTACTGTTATTATCTCCACTTTACAGAGGAAGAAACTGAGGCAGAGGTTTTGTGACTTGCCCAAGGTCACACATCTAATAAGTATTTAAAAGTAGATTTGAACTCAGGTCTTCTTAACTGCAGGTTTAGCATCTTATCTACCACCACATCAAGGATTATTACTGGGACAAATCATAACACCTGCTATTGTTACTTTATTTGTAATATTCTGTGGGCCATTGCCCATGTAGATAAAATAAATGCTTTCTGTTGGTGAACTAAATTCTTAGCATATAAACTCAATCTCTGTAGTTTCACTACAAGGAGCCTCAGTTAAATTCCAATGGCAGATGGAACAATAGGGATGATATATATCTTGTCCTGTTCCCGTATGATTTTGATATATTCTATAAGATCTCTCAATTTCTTTTAAATCCTTACCTTGTATCTTAGAACTGATACAGGGTATCATTTCTCAAAGCAGAAGAGCAATAAGGGCTAGGCAATTGGGGTTAAATGACTTGTCTAGGGTCACACAGCTAGGAAGTGTCCAGGCCACATTTGAACTCAGGACCTCCTGTTTCCAGGTTCTCTATTCACTGACCCACCTACTTGCCCCAGGTCTCTCTATGTTTTAAAAGTTTTTCATTCAATCTAGCACAGAAATAGTTTAATAATTTGATATGGTGACATCAATTGAAAACATATTTTTATTTATTATTTGTTCTTGATTTATGCTGTTTCTGAGTAATCGTGGGCAGCACTTTGGACTGTGAAATGACCTGGGTTTCATTAGGGTTATTGGTTGTCTTCTTTAGGACAGGGGAGGACTGTCTTTGTGGTATATAGATTTGGTCATCTATTAGTTCCTGAAACACAATAAGCTCCTCATGTATCAATCAAGCTACCAGATCATGTGCTGCTAGATATTTTGTAGGGGAATTTTTTTTTTACAGTTAGAGGCAATAAGATGGAGTATTTCCATCATTTCCTGGAATAATCTATATTGATTCCTAAATTTGGGCTCCTGAAGGATGGTCTTCTTATAATAATGTTGGGTAGCAAAAGCTTAACCCTAAACTCTATCATAAAGAACTCTCTTTGCATGAAGAAATCCACATGACTTAGCAAATTGTTTGATGCTTATTTTTCAACAAATTTTGTTGGGTGAGTTTATTTGGCTATTGTTCACATGGAAGGACCTCTGATTCCACTTTTGAATCCTGGATATTTCCTAAGTTCTACATGGTAGTTCAGAGTTCACTTCATGCCTGAATGGTCATTTTTTTTGGGGGGGGGGATTTCTTAGCATTGACTCTAATCCCCACTGCAGTCCATTTCCATTCAGCTGTCAAAGTGATCATAAGGTACAGCTTCCTGTCACAAATCTGGAAACTTCTGGAAAAGTGGGGGCATTTCTGAATCTCCATTCTAGTGTGTGAATCTTAAAACTGCTCAGACTCTACTTCAGAAGATTTGATTAAGCTATTTCCCATTCTCTACAATGGAGGTACTTGGTCAGGAATGTATTGAGAACTTTAAAATTACTCCACCCTGCTCAGACAGTGCCTTGGGGAAAGATAAAGTTGTAAACTCCTGATTGAGCAATGAAAAGTCCCCAACTCATACTTATAGTGAAGCAAAAATCCCAAGCTAGGAGGTCTATTTTAAATCTAATACAAAAAGGTGATAAGTACCTATAAAGGTTAAATTAATCACTAAAAGGTCAAGCAACTTACAAAGGGCAAGCTTAGCAAAGAGATGTGAAATACTCAGAAGATATAATCTAATCATAGAAGGTGATAACAAAAGAAGATGTGAACTCAGAATGGACAGTCCTGGGGAAAAACGTCTACTGTGATTGGTAGATGTGAAAATTTAGGAGAGGTGACATAAGAGAAAATTCTCTTTAAAAGGAGGTCAGGTGTTCAGAGGAGGTTCTCTGAACTTAGTTGGAGTTTCGAGTTAGTTTGGAGGAGCTGGGTCTCTGAACTCAGTTCAGGAGTTGAGGATTTCAGTGAAGGACTGGAGTTTTGCTTTAGGACGATCTTGTGGTGAGTGGATAAAATAATGACTAATCTTTCTTAAGGCTCAGGCCTAGGCCATTTGGTCTAGGCCCCTCCTACTATTTTCATTCTCTCTCTTCTTTCTTTCTCTCTCTCTCTCTCTCTCTCTCTCTCTCTTTCTCTCTCTCTCTCTCTCTCTCTCTCTCTCTGTCTCTCTCTGTCTCTCTCCCTTCCCTTAAATTCATTCATTTGTATTAATTAAATTCTCCATAAAACCCAGCTGACATGGGTATCTTTATATTTGGGAATTTTTCCCATGGCGACCACTTATTTTTTATTTAAATCAAGACACTAAAAATTATCTTTACAGTTTTGGCAATTCACAGGCTTGAAACCCACATTTTCATGGTTACAAGGGATTCTCTAACTACAGCACTGAGAGACTCCACAGGGTAACCTATTAATTCATGAACTTGGAACTCTTTAAATACTCATCTCAGAGTTTGAATATGTAGAATACAGAGACCCCAGATAGCCAGCCAATCCACTGCTGTGCTAGCCTGTGAACCACATGGCACTGCTGGCATGTGATTGCATGATGTCTACATCTATTGTCTCCATTTCACCTCCAGAGATGCTGAAATAGCTGAGCAGGTAAACTACATGTAATGTAATCTTGGTCTATAGATAGAAACTGGAGCTGTGACTTCATTGATGAGGAAATTCTCTCCATCAATGGAGGTTGTTAACTTTTCAGTTTTTATTTTATTATATTTTTATTTAAATATTTTAAATATATTTATATAAAATATGTGTAGAAAAATAATTTATATGAATATATTTATTAATATATTTTATTATTTTTAGTTTAAAAACTTAGTTTTTACTTTTAAAAACTATTTTCTATCTCAGAATCACTACTAAATATTGGTTCCAAAGCAGAAGAGCAATAAGAGTTAGGCAATTTCAGTTAAGGGTCTTGCCTAGGATCCCCCAACTAGGAAGTATTAGAGGCTAGATTTGAACCCAGGAGCTATCTCCAGGCCTGGCTCTCTATCCACTGAGCCACCCAGCTGCCCTTTAACTTAGCCTTAAGACATTTGTCTATAACATTGAGAAGTGACTTTCTCAGGGTTACACTATCAGTATGTAACAGAGGCAGAACATAAACCCAGGTCAAAGCCAGCTCTCTATCTACTACATCATGCTGACTTTCAATGCTCTTGGGTTAAAGATTTAAAAAATGAAATAAAATGAATGGCACAGCTTGACCAACTCACTCAGGATAGGTAAGGAAAAATGGGAAATCTAGTTTGGGATTTACACAGGAAATCCAGCGCACTCGGGGTCTCAGCCACATGCCTTCACTCCTTGTCGGTCCCCATCAAGGAAGCTTAGCGGCTGCTTCTTTCACTTTAGCTCAATGCATTCCCAGCTGCTCACTAAATTATAACCTCTAATAGACTGCTAGAAGAGTTGCGAAAAAAAGTGTAAAAAAAGAGATTCCTTGATGCTAAAGGATACTGAAAATTCTGTACTCTTAGTCGAGTTGCACTAACAAACATCTGTAGGGTGTGCAGACCATCTACCATCCTGTATAAAAGCCCAAGAACCATAAACTCGCATTCCTATCCCATCCCTCTTCCCCAGTAACCAATTCATCTTTTCCTAAATAGTTCACTTATTGTTGGTTTTAACATCCACATCACTGATTTGCCCTTTAAACACACTCACACATGCACATGTACACACTTACATAAATAATAATTCTCTCTCGGACCCAGAATACAGTTCTCCAAGGGATGGGGCTCACCCATCAAATTACAACCCAGAACATGTGTCAAGCAGAATGAGTCAACAGGGACTTCTGTTGTTTTCTGTACTGGGGTCATTAACATTTTTCCATGAGCCATCTCCATGCTCATCCTCATGTACCCACTGAGATGAAGCGCAGACCTGCCAACTCTGAATTGACAGCTTCCTCACTGATTGTTATCCCCAGTGATTTGTCCCTCTGGGCTTTCTGGGGGCTATCATTTCCTTCCAGCAGAGGTGAAAATAGCATATGTTAGCAAAGAATTGGAGTCGGACCCATGCTTTCAAGGATAGTAATGGCCATTTCCCCTGTGCTAGTAGATTGTCTGGATGGAGCTGGGAAACCAAGGTATCAGAGGCGATAGCATGCCAATACTTTCATAGTCTAAGGCCATGTTGGCAAACCTATGGCACATATGTTGGAGGGGCTACTCCCTTCCCCCCTCTCCACATGCTTCTCAGGACATTTTTTTCACATCACCTGCCTCTCTGGCCAGCAGCCCAATGGGAGAACTTCCTCCCTCCCTTGTCTGGGGCAAGGGGGTGACTCACATGAAGAGTGAAGGTGCAATTTGGGCACTTAGTCTCTAAAAGGTTCACCATCACTGGTCTAAGGGAATCAGAATTTTGCAACTTACACCCCCAATCTTTTCCCTGGTGAAAGTGAAACAATGTTAGAAACATAAAACCCTTTAGAGAGTTCTTGACACCATTAACCCACAGTCTGAGAAAATCAGAATGAGCAAATAATAAATACCATAGGACCATTTTTATAGGTGTTCCACTCTGTAGCAATCACAAGGACCAAGACATCATAGGGCTCTGAGACCTACAGAAAATATTTCCCAATAGGTCTTCTTCTCTGTTACATGAATTAGCCTAACTTTCTCTCATGAACATCCATCTGTTCTCTTCTTGAAATGGCCCCTTTCTTGTGCTTGAACCCCTATTGGGTTCAGAGAAAGCTCCCCACTCCAAGGCATATTATGCTTGATGTAATGCTGAATGTACCTTAAGTCTGACTGGTTATATTCCTTTAACTTAATTCAGTCCAACAATCCAATTGAAAAAGTATTTATTAAGTATGTGCAATGATGTGTTACATGAGGCACTAGAGATATAACCTCCCTCTGTGTTTCCCTGGTTTCTTTCAAGATTCAGCTCAAACCCCACCTTCTTCAGGAGGCCTTTCCTGGTCCTTCCGTTCCTTCCCCACCCCTATCCTCACCCCCATGCCACCCCTAGATGCTAGATTCTTCTCAGCTGCTTGACACATGTTTTAGGTACTGAGTTATTTGCATAGTCTCCATTAGAAGTGTGAGTGAAATCCTTGAGTGTAAAGACTGTTTTTGACTTCCTTTGTATCTCCAGGGCTTCATACAGTGCCTGGCACATAGTAGGTGCTTCATAAATAGGTATTGATTTATATTAAAAAATAAATAGTCCCTGACCTCAGAGTTATATTCCCTTGAGAGGTGGAGGAAAATGGAATACAACATGCCTACAAGTAAATACAAAGAATATCCAATTTCGTATGAAGTAGTTCTGCAGCTGTCCATGTGCTACCAAATACCGCCTTATTAGAGCAAGGATCAAAATTAATCAAAGGCAGAGGACAGTGTGGAGATGGGGAAAAAAGGAAATGTGGCATGTAATTAAAAGAACTCTAACTCGACTGATTTAAGCAAGTTATTGATAATGAAATATGGTAAAGAGATGGAAGGAAGGAAAGCCATCCACATCAATTATCACAATTGGAGCCAGACACAAAATGGATATACCAGCTTTTCCAATAGTCTTGGTGCTGTCTAAGCTTTAGTAGTTTTAAATTGCATCAAGACTTTTTTGGACGTGGGATATATCAACAGATATAAGGAAGGAACCAAAAAAGCCCAGCTGACTAATAACTCTGCATCACAGTTTGTTGGTTAAAAACAATTGTAAGACTACCCCCACCCCGACCCCAAGAGACCCCCGTAGAGAATTCTAAAGTGTTTATAAAGGTCTGGAATCACTTTAGGTCATAGATCTATGATTTTGAGTCCCATATAAGAAAACTTTCTTTATCAGTGTTGGCTGGCACCACCTCCTCTGCTTAGACAAGTCAATAAGCACTTATTAAGCTCTTATTATGTACCAGACACTGTGCTAAGTGGTGGAGATACAAAGGAAAACAAAAAGATAGTTTCTGCCCTTTAGGAACTTACATTCTTTATTAAAAACATACATATTATTTATTTTAATATTATTTTTAAAAATTTACTTTGAGATTATTTCCCTCCCTCCCCTCCTCTTCCCCAGTCATTGAAAAAAGCAAACACTATGATATTAATTACACATGAGAAATCACATAAACATATTTCTGTATTCTAAAACAAGAGAAAATTTGACTTCAGTTTGCACTCAGAGTCCATCAGCCCTCTCTCTGGAGGTGGATAGATTTTTTTTTCATTATGAGTCCTTTGGAATTGTCTTGGATCACTGTATTGATCAGAGTAGTCAAGTCTTTGACAATTTCCACAAATTTTACAAACAGCCTTGTTACTGTGCACAATGATCTCCTGGTTCTTCTCAAGTCACTTTGCATCAGTTCATATTGGTCTTGTGGTTTTTTTTCTGACCCTCACCAGCCATGCCGTTTCTTTTTTTTATGAACTTTTACCTTCTATTTTTGGATCAATACTAAATATCAATTCCAAGGCAGAAGAACAACAAAGGCTAGGTAGTTGGGGTTGAGGGACTTGCCAGGGTCACATAGCTAGGAAGTATCTGAGCCCAGATTTGAACCTAGGACTTCCTGTGATCAGGTTTGGATTTCTATCCACTGAGCACTTGCCTGTTCCCTCCAATCTTGCCCTTTCTTATAGAACAAAAAACTCCATTACAATTACATGCCACAACTTGTCCACTCATTCCCTAACTGATTAGCTTCCTTCAGATTCCTATTCTTTGTGACCATAAAAAGAGCTGCTATAGACATTTGGGTACATTGAGGTCCTTTCCCTTTGGTCTCTTCAGATACAGACCTAGAAGAGATATGACTGAGTCAAAGGGTATGCTCAGTCTTATAGCTCTTTTGGCATAGTTCTAGATTATTCAAAGAGCTTACATTCTAATAGGAAAAAGAAGATAAAACACCAAAGAAAACTGAAAAGTGGAGCAGGAGAAAGAGGAGAATATGTTGGAGAAAGTAGTCCTTAGAGTCAGGAGTGGGGTTTGGAGAGGAATGAAGGAATGGACTTAGCTAACTTTCCTTAAAATGGGTATTGCAGAAAGAAGGAACGTCAGAGACAAGAGAGGAACTTTCTGGGGTAAGAAGTGCCCTTATTGAGAGTATCACAAATTTGCTGAACAGGGATAGCTCCTTTCAGAAATAGACCCTGTGCTGAAACAACTTGTGCCGATTCAGACCCATGTGGGGAAGTATACATATTAAGCAAGTGGTAAATATGGATAATTTTTTTGGCTTCATCATGGACCATGAGTCAAAATTCAACCCAACCATAATCAAGCATAATCAAGGTGCCCACATGGAGCTAGTCAATAACCATTAAGTGTCTATGTGTCAGGCACTGTGCTAAGGGCTATGGTTACAAAGAGAGACAAAAACAGTCCCTATGCTCCAGAAACTCATATTTTAATTGGGGAGACAACATGTAAATAATTTGTTTAGCTATTTTCAGTCATGTCTGATTCTTCATGATTCCATTTGAGGTTTTTCTTTCTTTGTTATTGGAATGGTTTGCCATTTCCTTCTCCAGCTCATTTTACCGATGAGGAGCTGTGGCAACCAGGGTTAAGTGACTTCCCCAGGTTCATACAGGTAATATGTATCTGAGGCTACATTTGAACTCAGATCTTCCTGATTCCAGGTCCAGCATTTTAGCCACTGTACCATCTAGCTACTAAAAATAATTAGGTACCTACAAAATATACACAGACCAGATTAGAAGTTATTTCAATAGGTAGACACAAGCAGTGGGAAGGAATGGAAAAGAATCTTTGTAGAAGTTGGGATTTGAACTGAATTTTAGAATCAATCCTAAGACAAGAGAGCAGTAAGGGCTGACCAGTTGGAAATAAGTGACTTGTCCAGGGTCATACAGCTAGGAAGTGTCTGAGGCCAGATTTGTATCAGGGTCCTCTGAACTCAAGACCTAACTACCTAGCTGCCTCTTAAACTGAATCTTGGAATAAGTCAGCAAAGCCAGGTGTTAGAGATGAGAAGAGAGAAAGCATTCCAGACAAGGTGAACAGCCAGGGAAAAGTCAGACACATGGGAGATTGAGTGTCATGTGAAGAAAACAGCAAGAAGGTGAGTGTAGTTGGGTTTCCAAGTATGTGAAAGAGAGCAAAGGGGATGAAAAAGACTGGAAAGGGAGGGCGTTAACAACGGGTTCTAAAAGCCAAACAGAGAATTTTATATTTGATGTTGGAGGTAATAGGGAAGCAGTAGAGCTTATTGAACTCTATTGAAGAGGGGGTGGTGTGGGAAGTGGACAAATTTGTATTTACCGAATATCACTTTGGCAGTTGAGTGAATGATGGAATGAAGTGATACTGCTTGCCTGGAATACAGCTTCTGCTTCATGGCAACCACGATCTCTGGGCTTGCTTCATAAACCATCATCCTTCCTCCCCTCATCTGCCATATACATTCCTCTCTCTTTCCAAAGTGGGCTAGGGATGGACCCTCTCTTGGTTCACGTACTCTCAGGTGGCCGTCTACACTGCTGTCTCCATTCTTACTCACTACTAGCACTTTTGTTAGCTTAGCCCAACTAGCATACCATGATTTAGGAAACTGTGTTTTTTTTAAAAGTTAGATAAAGTAGAGATAATTATTTTCTTTATAAAAGCATCCTTTGCTAAGTGACGGGAGGTATGGCATCCATCCATCAATCAGCTAACAAGTATTTATTAATGCTCTGCTTTTTGTCAGGCTCTGTGCTAGGTGCTGGAGATACTAAGACAAAAAATTAAACAGTCCCTGTTCTTGAGTTATTTATATTCATTTGGATAAAACAACATGAACAAATATCAGTAATGATATGCATATGGATACAGTTAAGGCAAGATGATTTGGGGAAGGGGAATTGGCAAAGTGGTACAGTGGATAGAGTACTGGACCTGGAGCCAAGGAGAACTACATTCAAATATGGCTTCAGACACATTAGCTATGTACCCTTGGGCAAGTCATTTATCTTCTGTCAGCCTTGATTTCTTTCTCTGTAAAATGGGGATAATAATAGCACATATCTCCCAGTTTCTTGAGAGGATCAAAAGATTTGTTAAGTTCTTAGCAAATCAAAGGGCACTATGTAAATAGTTTCTTCTCCTTGTTCTCCTTCATTATTATTATTATTATTGTTGTTGTTGTTGTTATTGTTATTGTTATTATTTTAACACTTGCCCTGGATGAGTTTAATCAAATCAGCACAGTTCAATACATTAAAAGTGAGATTCAGAAAAACACTCAGATAGAGTATGGAGGAAAGAGTTAGTGTATCACAGTGAAACAAGAGTTGACCTCAGAGTATGGAAGACCTGTGTTCAAGTTATGTCTCTGACACCTAATGGGCAAGGGACCTTGATGACCACAAAAATCAAGTCCCTAAGACATTAAGCAGTGAGTGGATGTTGATCTGTATTGAAGGATGGAATTTCATCACAAGGAGTTCCATAGACTAATGAAATTACAGGCATGGCAGAAAATGCACACACAACTTGAATTGGTTGTAATAGAAATTCATAAAAGGACATGGACAAGAGTTGCACCCAATGAAGCAGGCAGGGATGGGTTATGATGTACATCATAGGGTTGTAAATTTAGAATTAGAAAGGGACTTTAGAGGCCATTGAGCCTCAACCTCTCATTTTCAAGTTGAAGTTTCTGAGGGACAAAGGGATGAAGTCTCTTAGTGACAGCTAGTTTATGTTTGAGGTAGATTTTGAACCCAGGACTTCTTGACTTCAACACCAATGTGACCACTCTGTCCTTGAGGGAGAAGGGGCATCCAGATTGTTAAGATCACCGATCTAAAAACACCAGGACTTGGAGAAGTCATCACAGAATCTCTAGCTTCCACAGGGCTTCCCACTTCTACCTCTCCCACTCCTTCTCATGCCCAGCATCCCTATTCAAAAATCAAGCTTTGAACAAGTCAATCAGGAGAGTGACTCATGTTGCTAAATAGAGCCCTGGCTTATTTCTAAGGTTTAAATGAAAACAGTGTGAAGTAAACATGTGTTAAATATTAGCAAGTTTTTTATGTTATCTGGAACATGTTGGCACAACACAGAAAATCAGGACTGGAGGAGTAGCAGTTTACAAACCAACGTGCAAATTGAAGCTTCTGGCAGGGGTTTCCCTTTCTCTCTCTCTGACTGTCTCTGTCTCTCTCTGTCTCTCTCTGTCTCTGTCTCTCTCTGTCTCTCTGTCTCTCTCTCTCTGTCTCTCTCTCTGTCTCTCTGTCTCTGTCTCTCTTGCTGTTATAGCACTGCCTGGAAAAGGCTCATACCATAGCCCTGAGGAAGAAAGGAATGGTGAACTTTTAGTAGTTTCCTCACCCTTCCATCTTCTTTCATCTGCACAATTCTGTAATCTGAGTATCCCTTAAGAGTCTCCAAATCCCCGTTCTGACTCTGGGAGCTCCACCAGATGTTTGGGAATTGCTTAAAGGAAAGACTTCTTGCTCCCCAAAGACAGGAATTCAGAGTAAACCCAAGGTCTATCGTCTGAAGTCAAAACAAATCCTCCATGATTGTGCTCTGCTTCAGGCTTTTATCTTCAGGTGTCCAGCTAGGCTTCCCTTGGATGAGACATTACATTCAATTGGAGGTGAAAGGGAGCCTCTGAGTCACTCACTTTGCCTTCTGGAGACAATGGCTCTTTTCAGAAAGCATGGCTCCGCCGTCCTGCCCAGCAGAAGTCTCCATTAGCTTTCCAATCTCCACTGCCACTAAGTCCTCCAAAATGGTTTTACTTAGTCAAGGCTGCGGGCTAAAGTTTGGGATGATCTGGGAAAGAGAAGGCATTGCATTGTGGCCAAGCACCATGGCAGAACACCAGTGGAAAAGCAAGATGCTTTGTTGACCAAGGATGCCATTTACTGTTACATGTTTATTTGAATGAAGGAAAACAAACTACAGGTAGAGGCACACCCAGACCTGTGAGACCCTCTTAAATGCACGTGTGTTTTCACCATATTTATACTATTTGATCAATTTTAACAAGAACTAGTTTAAGATGTATAATAACAAATTAATTTTACCGACGTTAGGGATTGCTAAGTGCTTTATATGGTTCATTTGATTCTCAAAACAATCCTTTACTGTAAATAGGATTAGGGAATAAGCTTGTGATTTCATTGGTTCAGAGAACTCCCAGGGTAGGAAATTCCATCTAATGGTGGAGGAGAGAACCCTCTCTATAGCTTATAGTCTTAGAAACTTGTTTAGAATAGAGGTGTCAAGTACCACGTGGTCTACAACACTTTTTTAGTGTGTCCTGAAGCAGATGAAAATTGGGAAATATTTCACAAATAAATAAAAATATAATACAACATAGATAATTACGATGTGGTTTTCTAGGCTAATGCAAAGCTGCAGGGCTTCTTATTTGTGAGTTAGTGGTCTTTATTTCCTATGAATTTAATACCACTGCTCTAGACTTGCTCACAATCATGAATCAGGATTTGAACCAAGGATTTTGGAGCTTCTAGAACAATTCTCTAGCCACTATCCTCTGATGAGAGGTCAGTCCTACAGATATCACCATTCCCAATTAATAGAAGAAATTGAAGTTCAGGATTTTAAGTGATTTGGCTGTGGCCACCCAGCTGATCAGTGTTGGAGGTGGGAAAGGATCCCAAGTGTCTCCTCACTCCAAATTTAATGTTTGACCACTTTACTGTGCCGCCTTTCAAGAGGCTTTAAAGGAAGTAGGCTAGTTCTTTCTTGAAACCCAAACTTTCTGTCCTTTCCCTAAATAACCCTGGTCCCACAGGGAATTTTTGGCTATTTAATATCTTTACACTTAGTCATCTTGGCCACATTACTCAGTGGCACTCCTTTTAAGTTGCTAGGTTTTTGCCATCATTTGTCTAGTGAGAGCTCTTTCACTCTGGAAGCAGAAAAAAATATATTTATAAAGCCAGCTAAGCTTCTTGAAAGAAATGAGAAATTAACTCAAGAAGCTATTATTTGCTTTCATGTGATATCATTTAGCACTGCCCGAATTACTTTTGGGCAAAGTCCCCGAAGTTTGTTTGTATTGGATTTATCAAGTAGTTGCTACAAAGACAGTCACCCAGAAATGTTTAGAAACTGGTAAAAGTAAGTCATGTCAAAGAAAGTTGGGCAGCATCATGACTGCAGGAAAATTTAAGAGACTCTGCCCTGGACTAATATTTTTTTCCATGACTCTTTCTTGAAACAGTCTCACTGCCTCTCTACCAAATTAGAAAATAAAACCTACCCCATTGTAAGCTCTCAAATCACAAAATCGCCAGTGGCTCCTCCATTACATATAGACTTAAATCCCAAATCCTTAACATGGCATTCAAGGTCTTCTACAATCTGTCCCCAAAATATTTATTCCATTTTTCTTTCTCATATTTTCACACAAATTTCATGTCAAGGCAGACTGGAATCTTTAATGTACTCTGAGCACGTAACTTGCATCCAAATTATTTACCTTAGATTACATCCTGTCTTCCATTCTGTGAACTGGACTCATTCATAACATCCCACCACAAATTCCCTCGGTTCCTAAAGCCTTCTAGTCTGAAGAATTGCAATGTCTCCTTACAGGGAGCTCATAACCTTTGTTGTCTCTACGATTTGTCACTTATACATAATAGATCTAGCGATATTTTAGATTCTTGGCACTTAGGATTCCAGAATGGAAAGGGACTTTGGGCGCCATTTTGTGTAGTCATCCTACAGAGTTAAAGTTTATAGTGTTACCCTGCTTTTCACATGTAATGTTTTACATGGGCTACTTCACTCTTGAAACCCAAATCTTCTTTCCTTTCCCTAAATAGACTCTATTCCCACTGGGTTACTTTGGCTATTTAATACCCTTACACTTAGCTAGTCAGTTTGGTCATCTTACTCAGGTTTCCTCATATTAAGTTGCTAGGCTTTTGCAATTCAGGGAGAGTCCATCATCTCTCTTCTGAGAGCTATTTCACTATGGAAGCAGGAAAAAAAAGATAATCATGGCCTCAACAAATGTGATCTTCCACTTCCCCTGACACTACCTAGTATACTAGTATTCAACAGGCAATTAACTTCCTACTGCATGCAAATAGAAGACACTCTGCTAGGTATGGAAGAAACAAAGACAAAAAATAAAAACAACAAAGTATGAAACAGACTCTTCCTCCAGGAAATTTACTTTATACTTTGGGGGAAAGAAAATACAGGTAAAAATGTCCAATTTCTGCAAAGTGAGTACAATTCATTTGCATTGATACTGTGGGGAACTTCACAAGTATTTGGTGTTAGGTGGGCACAGAGACATAAATGAGAGCACATCATCCATCTATTGAGAGCTATGTTAAGAATTTGTTCATAAAATTCTCTTTCTACTAAACTAGAAAATAAACTTATCCCTTTGGGTGCTGTTTCATTCTTTGTTTTTCATCTTTGTTTCTTCCATACCTAGCTAGCAGTGTCTTCTATTTGCATGCAGTAGGGAGTTAATTATAAAATGTTTATAAATGAAGCTCTCCTTGTCTTCAATGAGCTTACATCATATATAATATATATTCAAAATAAAAACAAAGCAGTTTCAGTGGGAAGCACCAGTAGTTGTAGGGGATGGTGAGATAAGGGCACACATTGGAGTTAGATGGAGACGTTAATACCTGTTGTCAATCAAATTACATAAAACATAGTGACCCTAATTAAAAAAATCAATAAAAATAACATCAATGCATAATCCACTTTAAATTTCATAATGAGTTTTTAAAAGGATGTTAGTTGAGTTCCTGAATGAAGGTATTACAAAAGTGGCTCATTCCCTGATATCCTTCAAAGCTTAGTATATTACATGGTACAAACTAAGGGTTTAATAATATATGTTTCTTGAATTTCAGTGAATCAAATAATTTATATGCATCTAGCATCCTTACCATAGAATGAATCCCTGCCTCATAGGGGAATGAAGGGCTAAGGACAGCATTTTATTTTATTTTTAAACTCTTATCTTCCATCTTGGAATCAATACTGAGTATTGGCTCCAAGGCAGAAGAGTGGTAAGGGCTAGGCAATGGGGGTCAAGTGACTTGCCCAGGGTCACACAGCTAGGAAGTGTCTGAGACCAGATTTGAACCTAGGACCCCTGTCTTTAGGCCTGGCTCTCAATCCACTGAGCCACCCAACTGTCCCCATAAGGATGGCATTTTAAAAAGCCCAAGGGAAAGAATTCTCCTGGGTATAGAAAAATCTGATCCAAACTGTGGTCCAAATGAATTAATAGAATTTTATAGCCCATCAAGGCCAAATTCATGGGGGAACCAAATCCAGGGGATAAGGTAGAAGCAAAGGAATATGGAAGGAGGATGGTCCTGGAGTCAAGAAAGTCAACAGAGTCAGAGTGAACACCCCTAAAAGGGCATGGTAACAGGACAGTTTCATCCAATTACCCAATTTCTTCCCCCTAAGATAGTCTGCTTTTTGGGCACAATTGTGCTGGAGATTCTACCTCATTCCTTTACTGCATCCAAATTGCTAAAATCCCAGAACTCCTCTCTCTCCCTTCAGTGGTTCTACCTATAATTTGAAGTTGTAATTTGGTGGGGTAACCATATTTGAATGGTCCCATTCTGCAATACGCACTCAGCACTCTGGTTCCCATGCCTCTCCTTATGCCCATATCCCTGACAGGCAATTAGGCAGTAAAGATGGTATGATCTGGAGCAGTTGGGTAGCTCAGTGGATAGAGAGCCAGGTCTAGAGATGGGAGGTCCTGGGTTCAAATCTGGATTCAGATTCTTCCTAGTTGTGTGACCTTGGCCAAGTCATTTAATCCCCTTTGCCTAGTCCTGACTGCTCTCCTGCCTTAGAACTATTACATAGTATTGATTCTAAGGTGGAAGATAAGGGTTTTGTTTTTAAATGGGACAATCACAGAAATAGAGAATCAAAGAAGCTCAGAGTTGGAAGGGACCTGAGAGGTCCTCTAGACCAGATCAGAGGTAAACAGAAGTACTCTATAATGGAATATAAGCCAATTGAGGGCAAGGACTGTTTTGACTTTGACTTTCTGATCCAAACACCTCCCGATGCCTTGGTATGAGCAGGCACTTAGCAAATATTTATTGTATAGAATTGAATCTATAATATAACCAACAAATGGTCATCTAGCTTTCTTTAGAGGAGATCCAGTGATGGATAATCCATGGTCTCCCAGAAGAATTCGTTCTATTTTGTACAGAATTCATTATTAGGAAGTTTCTCCTTGCATTAAATCGAAATCTTCTTGTTTATGACTCTAACTCATTGCTCCCAGTTCTGCTCTCTGGAACAAACTAGAACAAGGCTGATCCCTCTTCTCTATGACATCCCTTCAGATACTTGAAGACAGGGATCACGTTCCCTCTAAGTGTTTCTTCTCTTGGCTAAGCGTCCACAGATTGGATCCACAGATCCTTGCTTGGCAGGAGCTTTGATTCTCTTGCCATTGGATTGTCAATGTGGTTCTTAAAATGTAATTTCCAGAATTGAAATCAGTGATCCAGGTGTGGTATGAATACAACAAGGCACAGCAGGCCTGGAACATTCTTTGTTCTCAATATCATTCCTGTCTTACATGGTCTAAAATCGCATTAATGCTTTTGATCATGATGATGAACTGTTGACTTGCAGTAGACAAAAGCACTCAGAATTTTTTTCACATGAATTACAGGTGATTCAGGACCCCCATAGGGTTAAAAACCCTTTCCATAGTTCAACACCCCATTTCATATATGAGCAAACTGAGGCCTAGAGAGGTCACACATTTACAGAACCAGGATTTGAACTCAGGATCTCTGAAAAATAAATTCTTTCCCCTTTCTCCTATAGTCAACAGATGGCTAGAAATGGGAGTATAGAGGCTTGAAGGTGGGCCTATTGGGGTCAACTGGCCTAATTTCTCTCACTCCTCTGAGTCTTTTTTTTCCTTCCTCCCACAATGGCTTCTCATGGCTTCCATTCAAACCCTCTTATAAGGTGTGCTTGCCTGATCTTGGCAGTGGCAGGAGGCTTTCTCAGCAGCACAATTCCTTTCCCTTCATTAAAAAAAAAATTTTTCCTTTTATTTTCAAGGAAAAATTAGAGTTGATGCTTTTGGCACAAGTTCCCAAATCAGAATTGCAAAAGCCATTTGGGCCTCCTCTCTGCTGCAACCAGCCAGATTGGCAAGTGACTCCACCCAGTGCCCCCCTTAAAATAATTCCTCTGGTGAACCGGATCCATCAACGCCTTTTGATTCCTGAAATCTAAAACCATCCCAAATATATTTTTTAGCAGATGAGAAGCTTTGCAAAATTATGGCATGCCAGACGGGTTTAGACAATTCATCTGGTATGTTGAAGCTAATTAGACATGCAACATAAACACGGCCACGATAAAAATGTACAGCAAAAGCCTTGCACAAACAATATGACTGTAAGGCCCTTCAGCTGACAAAAATGTTTAAAAAGAAACAAGATGAGGCCAATAGTTTTTCTTCTAAGGCTCAATTTTTTTTTAAAGGAAAGTGTGATATCTCAAGAGTGAGCCAAGTTACCCGAAGGCTTGCTGTTAAATAGTGAATAACCCAAGTCAAACAAGGGACGATTGGGAGCTTGAGGGGGAAGATGGTTGGCTCTGACTGTGTCTTGTTTCACTTGGCTGGAAGAGTGTTAACCTTTCCTGAGACTCGGCTCTGTCTGGAGTCTGTCTCACCTTGTGTGAGGCGTTGGTTCCTGAGTGGCTTTCTCTTCCCTGTTATCTCTGGGATGAGCAAAGGCAGTTGGAGAAATCAAAATCTGAAAACAGTGATTGCGTTCCCTTTCCCCAGTGTGACTGACATCCACTGAGCTCTTCTAATAGATGATCCAAAAGTACAATCAGGATTAGACAACCTCTGCTGTTCAATAATCAATCAATTCATCCATCCATCCATCCATCCACCCAGCCCCCAATCCATCCAAACCTATAGATGATCCAAAAGTAGAATCAGGATTAGACAATCTCTGCTATTCATTAATTAATTAATCAATCCATCCATCCATCCATCCATCCATCCATCCATCCATCCACCCAGTCCCCCAATCTATCCAAACCTATAGATGGTCCAAAAGTAGAATCAGGATTAGACAATTTCTGCTAATCATTAATCAATCAATTCATCCATCCATCCATCCATCCATCCATCCATCCATCCATCCATCCATCCATCCATCCATCCACCTATCCATCCACCCAGCCCTCCAATCCATCCAAACCTTAGCTTGGTAATCAGAAAATCTGTGTCTCAGCTCTGACACTTAGTTGATTCTCAGTTCTCATCTACAAATTGGAAATAATAGCACTTCCCTCACCTTCTCCAAAAGTTGTAGGAAGAAAAGTGATTTGTGAACAGGAAAAGGATTACAATCCATTGATGATCAATAAACTGATTGATTAGGAAGAATACATTAAGAACCTAGTAATGCACGTGCCAGGCACAACACAGCCCTAGATATACAGAGACAAAAATAATACAGTTCTTGACCTGAAGTCACTCACATTAATGTGGAAATGATGACATGTACATGACTGGATACAGAATAAACAAGAAGAATCAGATTTAAATTACTAGTGAGAGGGGTAGCCAGGCAGCTCAGTTGAGAAAGCCCAAGGTCTAGAAAATGGGAGGTCCTGGATTTCAACCTGGTCCCAGACCTTTCCTAGCTGTGAGACCCTGGACAAGTCACTTCCTTGTCTAGCTCTTATCACTCTTCTGCCGTGGAACCAATACCTGATTATCTAAGATGGAAGGTAAAGTTTTAAAAAAAATCATAAGTGAAGGAGATTGCAGAGAACCACCTCTATTAATGCACCTTATCTCCAATCTTCTTTCCTACTTTGTGCAATGTACTTTGAAAATGCTAAGTTCTTATTAATTGTTATTGAATGACTCATTCATTTAATAATTCCTAGTCTTTAAGAGTTTCCTATGGGTACTGACAGGCTAGGGAATTTGTCCAAGGTCACACACCAGATGTGGGATTTGAAAGTGGGTCTTCTTGATTCCACAGCTGGCTCTCTATCCACCACATCAAGCTACCTTTCATACAGAATATATATAGAACCTATGAAAAATAAGTATGAAATAATTTGGGGAGGTCTTGGAGCTATAAGAAAGTAAATCCTTATTCTTAAATTAGCCAGGCCCTTCTTAAAAGACGTCCAGTTTTCTTTCCACTAGAAGTCTTCAAGAACCCAGGATTACCTCCATGCCATGATGATGCCTGTATGCCTGTCATCCAAAGACTAGCCTAGAGAAATCTGGACAATCTTATTGCTAGGTTGGCCACGGGTAAATGATTTTCTTTTCAGCCAAGGAAAATGAGTGCCTATTGATCAAAGGAGATATATTTATGAAGGATTTTGCTTGACATTTAGTGGGCATTTAAAAAGTTTGTTCTCTTTCTCTCTCCCCTTTCTCTTTTGAAGCCCAGCCTTAATGGGATGATCCACACTAATGGATTAATGATTTTATGGAAATCCAAAAAGAAGAAAATAGAATGTAAGGGATACAACAAACATGAATGAGATATAGGATCTTAAACTCTAGTTGGGAAGAAGACAATATATTCCCCCAGATGGCTACAATAAAAGGAAGTACCCAAGTGGCACATGAATCATCTGGCCAGAAAGTTCTCTAGATCCTCAGAGGATGGGGAGGATTCTGGTTGGCCTTATCTTAGAAGAAGTCTTGAAAGATAGATAGGACTTTATTGTCAGTAGGGCATTCCAGACATTCAACAAGGTATGATCAAAGAACTAGTCTTGAGTCTCATGATACTAAATCAGTAGGCAGAATTCTCAGTGGATAAAACCAAATACTATTTCTTTCCTCTGTAGAAAGCAAAAAAAAAATGCATTTTCACTCCCACAAGCCCCTGGCCAAACCACTGAAGGTCTTCAGTAGGTATCTGATACTAAATGGAATAATGGAAGGAGTTTTCCCTTCCACTGTTTCCTATGTCAATGGGATCGCATGCAGGTCAGGGAAGATACAGCCACCAGCAGAGATTTCTTGTGGCTACTCTAGAATGGCTTTGTACATTCTAAGAATTTATATGTAGGTACCAACAAGAGGCACCAACAATAATTCCTTCCTTCCTTCCTCCTTTTTTCTTTCCTCTTTCCTTCCTTTTTTCCTTCCTTCTTTCCTTTCTTCTCAGAAAAGCATTGTGCATTACCTGGGCAGTGTAGTATCTCTAAATGTTGGCAAATGGAGATGTTAAGACTCCAAAATCCAGGCACTAGAACTAGAACAGAAAAATGAATGCCCACCCCAAACATCCATCATGCATCACTTCTTTTTGCATGAATTCATTTGCTCCGGTTTGCTTTAATACCCCCTCTGTCTCCTATCATTTGCTACATGATAATAAGAGATTTATAGTAACATATCCCTCTTAGTGAAATCTTTTCAGGTATTACTGGCCTACAATCGGGAGAACAAGTAGGAGGAGAGAGAAGCTGATATAAAAATGGAGAACACATTTTCTTAAATATGAAGGCCTGAAGGCCTGCATGTATTCTAAGCCACTCTGAAGTTTAGTTATCTCAACAAAAGTTGAGCCTAACATTTTTGATTTTAAATGAACCTATTATATATTTATGCTCCAGATTTTGTTTAAAACCAAATGGAAGCCCAGGGAACTCAAAACCACCCAGAACAGCATCATTAATGTCATAAAAATATATTGAGGGTGACAAAGAAAAATGGATTTTCAGGGGTATGAAAACTCCAAAGTATGAATCACAGAGCCAACAGCCTTTATAGAGAGGCAAAGCATCCTCTGACGACTCTTTGGCTTGGGAGATGGACTTCTTCATGAGCAAGGCTCCAAGCAATGGGGCTAGAATGCAATGAACAAACCAGGAACTTGCCAGCATAATATCATATTGAAATTCAAAATCAATCAATAAACATTTATTTTCTACTATGTGCCAGGCATTGTGAAAAAGAAAAGACATTTTAGAAAAAAAAACCAAAAACCAGAACAATGGATATAGTTGATACAAACTGGCCAAAAAAGATTATTTGCAAAAATTCTTCCAGCATGATACCTTATCATGGTTAGAATTCCATGATCATGGCTTCCATCACCATGTGGGCTGGATTGATTATCCCTCTCCATGATCATGGCCCTCCTTGCTTCCCTAGGTGTTACCTCTCACTATTCTTCTAGTGCCCTTGTCTATAAGGCATGGAGGGAGAGGAAATGTGGGTGAATCAGTCCATATTCATCAGCAGAGCAGTTAAATAAAGCAGAGACTGATCAAAAAGCAGTAAAGACCAGCTCCAAGTATTGGCCTTTGGATGGCAGTTTGGTAGCATCACCTGGGCAAGAAGGATAGCACATGTGGTGAGAATTTTATTGAGGATGTCAATTTTTCAAATTTTCCTAATTTGAAATTTCTTAGTTTTACAAATTTTCCTCAACTCAATTGGAATTTATGATTCTGGGAGTGGTATGGAAGGGGCCATTAAAACACTTGAAATGACTTAGTAGAGCCTGTTGCAATGTTTCTGGTCAAAGAAAGCAAAGAATTTGGGGATTGGTGACCTATGAAGTGGTGTGCAGTGATTGTCTGAGACCATCTTATCTGGGATGCATGAAAGCTTTTAATTCTTTTTTCCCAGAGTTCCAGAAGAATGGGAACATCTCAGCCCAAGGAGGAAGAATAACAACCTGGAGGAAGATAGGGGAAGCATGGCAAAGTAGAAAGAATGATAGCCTTGGAATTAGTGGATCCAGATTTAATCCTACCTTCGCCATTTACCACCTGTGTGACCTTTCACAAGTCACTTTTCCTCTGTGGCCTCAGTTTCCTCACTTGTAAAATAGGGGAGTAGAATGAACTAGATGAGCACTAGTCTTCTAGTGGTTACCAGTCCCCCACTGAGGTCCACTTCAGATCTGGATCTATGAACCCTAGATTCTTGAAGTATGAGTGCTCTGTGAGCTTAATAATATTGATCAATATTAATGAGACATTTTAAGGTTTGCAAAATATTCGACATTGTCTCATTTGAACCTTAAAGCCATCCTGCACGGTGATCACCTGGTAAGTGAGGGAATCAAGCTTTTCTGGATTCCCAGGCCAGTTCTTTTTCCATTCAAACTCATGCCTCAAGGAAGTAACTGCTGAGTTAAATCGATCAATTAATAGCTATTTATTGAGCTCCTCCTATATTCCAGGAGATGTACTAAGTACTGAGGAGGCACTCACAGAGAATGAAGCAATTGGGTGAGTCCTACTAAGATAGGAACAAGACATTGCAGAAATTGCCCCATCCCAAGAGTGAATAATCCAGAAGTAAAACCAAAGAAGTGACTGACACTCTTTGGGTTTACAAAGAATATCCCTCTTTAGGAGATGATGGTGATCAACAATGCAACCCATCCAAAAATATTGCAGGGTTGGAAGGCAAATTCAAGGCATCAACCTATGCCTGAACAATAATGTATTTCTTTTTTTTTAAACCCTTACCTTCCATCTTATAATCAATACTGAGTGTTGGTTCCAAGGCAGAAGAGTGGGTAAGGGTTAGGCAATAGGGGTTAAGTGACTTGCCCAGGGTCACACAGACAGGCTAGATTTGAAAAGAATCTATTTCTGACATATTTAATAAGTGGTCATTGATACTTTGCTTGAAGATTCCTTTGGTGGATAACCCATGACCTTCCAAAGAGCCTTTATTCCATTATTAGTGAACTGTAATTGGCAGGAAGTTAGTTCACTCGTTAAAGAATGAATTTGGGGGCAGCTGGATGCCTCAGTGGATGGAGAGCCAGGCCCAGAGATGGGAGTTTCTAGGTTCAAATCTGGCCTCAGACACTTCCCAGCTGGGTGACCCTGGGCAAGTCACTTAACCCCCATTGCCTAGCCCTTACTGCTCTTCTCACTTAGAACCAATACACAGTAGTGATTCTAAGATGGAAGATAAGGTGTAAAAAATTTTTTTTGAAGAGTGAATTCCTGTCATTTTACAGTTTACAATCATTTCCCCCTCTAGACCTACCCTCTGAGACCGAGCAGAAAAAGTCTAATCTCTCTCTTCCAGGTGGCAACTCTTCCAATCTCTGAGAACAATTAAGTTCTGTCCAGGTCATGCCTTTTCTAGAATAAAAATCCCCAACTCTTGATCAATCCCCACATGAATCATTCTCCAGAAATTCTCTCCATCCCAAAGAGACTACATTGAGGAAAAAAAAAGGATGGTGACAGTGGCTGCTGGCAGCCTCAAAAGAGGGAGCTTTTCATTTTTATATATTTAAACACTGATGTTACTTACTAGAAGCTTGGTTCCAAGCAGTCTTCTTTTCTCTGCGTTGTTTCCCTTTGTGGTAGCCATAGTTTTGCCATCTCTTTTATAATTGCACACAGGAGAGGAGAGATCTGCACAAATCTGGTTAGCTAGCTTCAAGGTCTCCCGGTCAGGAATACAGCTCTCCAGTAATATTTTAAAGGAAACATTACTTTCTTCAATTATAAATAGAGGTCACAGCAATTTCTGCCCAGACCCCTAAATGTTTTATGATGTTTTTAATGAAAAAAAGGCAAAGGAGCCAGATCTTCTATATATCACAGGCACCATTGCAGCAAAAAATTATAATAAAATCTATGTACTCTACTTCATTTTCAACTGGCAATGAATCTATTGAGAATGTAGCCATTTATTATGTGGCTCATTTCTTACATGAATTCAGGGAAACCTCTATGGGAAGGACACCTGCCCAGAAGGTGAATTGTTCCTACTGATAACAGTGCCTTGTAATCCTGTATTGCCAATGCTTAGCACAGCGCCTCATACATAGTCACCATTTAATAAATGCTTGTGGAATTGAATTGATATATCAAAAAGATCTCTTTCTCACTCTCCTTCTTCCTCTCTTCTTGTTCTTCTTCCTTCTTCTTTCTTCTTCCTCTCTTTATTTCTTCTCTTTTACTTTTGGTGGACCAGTGCATTGTAGGTGATTTCCTTAATCAGATTTTATTATATTGATTGAATCTTGGTTAGACTGAAAATTCATTTCAAGAATGCAGAAATGTCAGAATCCTGGAATGTTAAGAGTTGGATGAAACATTATTGGCCCTCCCCTTCATGCCACAGTCAACAAGGAGTTTCCATGATGATATATGTGCCAAATGGACATTCAGCTTTTGTTTGATGACTTTCAAGGAAGAGAAACCTACTATTTTTTTGAATCATCCCATTCCACTTTGGGGTAGCTTTAATTGTTTGGAAGTTTTCCCTAACATTTCCTAAAATTGTCTGTCACCTCTGTCCACTTCTCCTTGTTCTGAGCTATGGGACCAACAGAACAAATACACTTTTCCACATCCTCCTCTTTCAAATATTTGAAGGAAGTTGACAAGTTCCGCAGAGTCTTTTCTATGCTAAACACTCTTCAGTTCCTCCAAATGATCTTCATGTCATGAACCGAGGATACGTTATTATTTCTTAAAATGATACAAAACTGAGATTTACTGAGATTTACCAGAGTTTCAACTTTGTAGATTGAAAAAGGGATTTCCCCTTCAAAGTTACAGTTGCTACTACTGGGTGCTCACTTCAGAGAGCCCTATCTCATTGTTTCTTTCCTTGTTTCCTTACATTCCATGCCTAACTTAGACTCTAATTATTTTCCTTTGTCCTCTGATTTCTTTCCTAAAAGCTCATCCTCCTTATTTTTGTTGGATTAATTCATTCTTATAATTTTATCTTCCTTTAAATTTTGCTCATCTAGAAAGACTACTGAATGTCTGAGCACATTTATACATAAATAAATGTGGCATTACTGGCTCTTTGGCTCAAAGCTAGCTTGCCATAATCATTCAATGATGAGAGGAAATTACTGATGTCTTACTGCTTTATTTTCCTACTGGTTTCTTCATATTCTACCATATTTGGAATACAGATGATCTCATAGGGCCATGAATTTTCACCATTAGTTTTCTAATGCTTCTAAGTTTGATATGCAAATTATAAAAGGAACTTCCTATTGAGACCCACACTTTTCCAAATTTAAATGAGCCAAAATGAAGTGTAAATTATATAAAGGCAGAAATTCTTATTCTGCAGAGATGACTTAGGGAGTGTCAGTGTGGATCAACCTTTGTGTCAATGCCTGATAGTTACTCAGCCCAACAACATTGTTGTCACTAGTTTGATAACTAAAAAGGAATAAATGAAATCTCTCTGTCTCTATCTCTGTCCCTGTCCCTGTCTCTGTCTGTCTGTCTCTGTCTCTGTCTCTGTCTCTGTCTCTGTCTCTCTCTCTGTCTTTCTGTCTCTGTCTCTGTCTCTCGCTCTCTCTCCCCAAATCTTGGAGACAAAATACAAGTTTCTTCAATGGACTTTTAAAGTCCTCCATAGTGTGGTTCCCATGGACCTTTCCAGTCATGTTTCATATTCCTCTCCACACATTCTACTTTACAGCCAAGTGGTCCACATGCAGTTCTCTGAACTCTGACCTTCATTCTATCTCTTGCCTTTGTGTAGAATGGCTTTAGTTCCAGAAATGTCTTCTCCCCTCTACTTCCAGGAATCCTTAGCTACTCCTAAGGCTCATATCAGATACTATATATTAATATGAATGATAAAAGTATTGTATTTATTAAATTCTTACTATGTGCCAGGCATAGAAGGACAAAAAATAAAGTATCTACATGCTATAAGTATCCCTTTGTGCGTGGAATCCATTCCCTCCTCAGCTTCTCCCCTTAGAATCCTCCTAAGAAAAGCCCAACTTCTACCTCTTATTATATGAAGTATTTTTTTAGCATTTCTCCCACACCAGGTATTAGTCCCTTTAAATTATTTTCACACACACACACATACACACACACACACACACACACACACACACACACACACACACACGACTTGACCATGATTATGGACTCAGTTTGTGTTAGAGGTAGGAAATGAACCTAGGTCTTCTTGGCTACAAGATTATCCATCTATTTACTACATTATGAAGAATCTCTCTCTCTCTCTCTCTCTCTCTCTATATATATATATATATATATATATATATATATATAATTTACTTATATATCTCCCTGTTGTGTCACCTAGGAGACTGGAAGCTCCTTGAGTGCAGGGTGTATTTTTTATTGTTTTTTTCTTTGTATTCCCCACACCCAATTCAACATCTTACACATATCAAATTATTAATACATATTTGCTGAATTAGATTAAGTGAAATTGAGATAAAATGTTATTTTCACTTTATTCATTTATTCATTCATTCATCCCATTTCTTCATGAGTACCTACAATGTGATACAGACTGTTACAGACCATTTGTGCTATATGGAAGGAAAATGGTTCAAAGTTGTATAGAATACAATGTTCCAGATTTAAATGAGAAAAGAGTGGGAAAATGGGGCTTTCTTTCTTTTTTTTTTAAAGGGATCTCAATCTAAAGTCTCATTAACAGGAAAGTAGAATCTTACTTTCTGTGTCCCCACCTAAACAGGAAATTTGATTAATCTGACAGGAGTTGTTCCTTTCAAGGCCATGCTGATTTCTTCTATCTTTGACTCTGGCCATCATGCAAATCTAATTTCTGTTGTTTTATTATTTTCCCATATAACAAAATTAAACAAAAATATCTGCAATGCCTAAATATAAGTTAAAAACAGACTACCCGTTCCTCCCCACCCAAACTGTGATTTCTGAGGTTAGATCTAGAGAGTGCACCATTGCTAGACTTCTTATCTCTGGTGCTGTTTGCAAAAGGGGACCATCAGTGACCTAGAAATGGTCCTTAGAACCAAGTGAACTCAGAAACTGGGCTCTAAGACTTCACAGCTTGGAAATTTGGGCCAGCAGAGTGGAGTAACCTGCTTCAGTAGCCCACATTTCTCAATAGAATTGTAGCAAAGGAAGGTTGCAACAAAGCTACTCATCTCATCTTCAATATATTTAGCGACAACTCCCTCTTAACAGGAAAAACATCAACACCAGTTACCAGAGACCTGTCCTGCTCCATTTGGTACTGAAAACACTCTCCATTTCTGTTTCAGATAAACTATACCATCCTATACTAGTTCTCTTACCAATTACTGGCTAACATGTTTCTCATGGGCAAGGATTTGTGTATCCATGTGTGATGTCTGGCCTCCTTTTTCAGCTATCCATAAATATTTTATGGATGTAATGTAGTTAGATAGAATGGCTTGGGAATAGTTTGTGTATTGGAAGTGACAAAATGAAATCATGGAGGGACTTGGAAAAAGTTGGCCAATCAAGTAATAGACAAGGGCTTTGTAAGAGCCCAGAGACCCCTGGAAAGTCTGTCCTTCAAAGGAGCTGTGGGTGGAGGTAGAGACTGACAAGACCCAATCTGACTAGCACAATCCCAAAGAGGTAAATGAAGAAGGATATTAAGTCAATCCAGACGTGCTTTTTGGGAAGCTAGGTACCACAGAGGGTAGATTGCTGAAATAGGGAAGCCCTGAGTTTGAATTCTATTTAAGTTCCTCATCTGTAAAATAGGAATAAGATTAGCACCTACCTCACAGAGCTGTGGGAAGATCAAATGAGATGACATATTTAAAAAGCTTTGCAACCTTAAAACTGTACATAAGTACTCCTCCTTTTCCTCCTCTTTGGCAAATTATTTTGATTTATTGAGCCTCAGTCTCCTGAGATGTCTAAGGGGTTTATTCAAAATTAAAAAAAAAATCTGATCAGAGCAATGATGAACCAAAATCCTAGAATGCTAAAGATGAAACATGATGCTCCCTTCTTCCTAGGAGATATGTGATAGACTCATTATGCAGGGAGACATATACACTTTTGGCCATGATCAATGGGAAAATTTGTTTTGTTGGACTTTGCATACTTATGATGAGAGTTTTCCTTTTCTTTTTTCCTCTTCTTTTTTGTTCATTGTGGGTTGTGGGAAGGATAGATAAAAAAGTATAATATATATTTATACAAAATTCAATTAAATGTAAATTAATAGGTTAGATACGATGATTGGTAAAGTCTCAGTTTCAAATCTATGGTAAGAATCAGCAGCTGATATAACAAAGTGCTAGAAAATTATGCACCTGTACTACACAGGTGGTTGAGATGCATGGAGAAGTAATAATCGCTCAGATCATCCTCTTAGTAGAAGTTGTGCCAATGGAAGGAACTTCAAATTTTATCAATGATAATTCACTCCTCCTACCCAGAATCCCATACTCTAAGTCAATGATGGCAAACCTTTTAGAGATCAAGTGTCCAAACTACACTCTCATTTCCTATGTAGCTGCCCCCTTACCCCAGACAGAGGAGGAAGGAAGAGCTCCCATTAGGTTGCTGGACAGAAGGGTGGGTGATGTGAAAAAAAATGTCCTCAGGTGTAGTGGAGAGGGGGAAGGGAGCAACTCCCTTTGGCATATGTGCAATTGGTTTGCCAACATAGCTCTAAGCCAATGCACTTCAATGACATGTTTACTGAGAAGTTAGGGAAAATCTGCATTGAGGATAACTAAATTAAAATGATTCAAAATGAAAGAAAATGAAAACAAAAAATTTTCAAAAATTTATAGGAATGCAGAAATATATATGCATATATATGTATATATATATATCATCTAGAAGTAATTCCTTTTAAAAATTGCCCTCCCAAGAAAATGGGATCAAAATGTATCTAACTCCATGGAGAATTTCTGAACAGAATGCAGAAAAGAAGTTAATTGCTAATTGAAACAATTGGGACCAGATGGAGTCAGCATAGATCATAGAGATTAAAAAAGATAATAGTGGAGAGAGGAAAGCCAGAATAGCAAAGAAATTATTAGTGAAAAATTAGAAGTAGAGGGAAGGATCCAACAGAAATAAATGAAGTGCCATTTTTCTTTAGACTTCAATTTCCTTGGATATAAATGCCAAAACAGGACAAAAGCTACCCACCAACCCACTAGGTAGCTTTATTTTCTAAATATTGGTTTCCCAAGAAAATGGTATATTTACAAGACAAATAATTTTTGTTGTAATAAAAAACCACTTCTGTCTAAAGAGGATTTCATTATTCTCAGAGGAGAATAATAAAGATTTTTACATTCTGTATAATTTTCAGCACCATAATATTAATATAACTTTGAGTCAAAATACACTTAGCAAATGTAATAAATTATTGTACATGGAGTCAGGCAGAATAGAGTTCAAATCCTCTTGGAGATGATTCTTAGTTACATGAGCTTAGGCAAGTTGTTTAGCTTCTATGACCCTCCATTTCCACATCTGTAAGATTCCTGTACATTTTGAAGGTAGCCTTGTAGTTTCACATCTCAAAACTCTATTACAAAGCAGCAATCATCCAGGCAATCTGGTAATGGCTAAGAAATAGTGTGGTGGGTGGATCAGTGGAATGAATTAAGTAAATAAAAGCTAATGATAAATCACCATAGTGATTTAGAGTTTGATAAATAAAATAAATCCAAGTTTTTGGGACAAAAACTATTTGACAAAAACTACTGGGAAAATTAGAAAATTCTGGCATGGCAGAAAATGGGATTAGATCAACATTTCAAACCATATACCAAGATAAAGTAAACATAGGAATATGATTCAGGTATAAAGAATGATACTATAATAAAATTAAGAGACCCTAGAAAAAATTATCTGTCAGATCTATGGATAAGGAAGAAATTAATGACTAAACAAGAGACAGAGAACATTATAGGATATAAAATGGATAGTTTTGATTATATTAAATGAAAAAGGTTTTGTACAAACAAAACCAGCATATCTAAGACTAAAAAGAAAGCTGGGAAATTTTTTTGAAGTCACATATCTATCTCTAATAAAGGTCTCATTTCTCAAATATATAGAGAAGTCAAATTTATAATAAAAAATAAGTCATTCTCCAATAGATAAATGATCAGGATATGAGCAGAGAGTTTTCAGATGAACAAATCAAAACCATCTATAGGTATATGGAAAAAAATGCTCTCAATCACTCTTGATTAGATCAATGCAAATTACAACAACTCTGAGATACCATCTCACACCTGTCAGATTGGCTAAAATGACAGAAATGAAAAATGATAAATGTTGGAGAAGTTTAGGGCAAAATGGATCATTAACACATTATTGGTGGAGTTGTGAAATGATCTGATAATTAGGGACATCAATTTGGAATTATGATCAAAGGGTTCTAAATGGTGCATATCCTTTAAACCAGCAGTACCACTACTAGACCTATATCCCAAAGAGATCCAAAAAAGTTGGGAACAAACCTATATATCTAAAAATATTTATCACACCTCTTTTTGAGGTAGCAAAGAATTGGAACATATGGGGTTGCCCATCATTTTGGACTGAACAAATTGGATATGTGATTATAATGGAATACTATTGTGCTATGAGAAATAATGAATTGAATGACTTCAGAAAGACTTGGAAAGACTTACAAGTACTGATACAAAGTGAAGTGAACATAAGCAGAAGAACTTTGTACATGGCGACAGCATTAGTTTTTGATGAACAACTGTGAATGACCCATTTGTTCTCAGGAATACAGTGATCCAAGACAATCCCAGATACTTACAATGAAAAATGTCATCTGCCTTCAGAGAAATAACTGAGAGAGTTTGAATGCAGACCAAAACAAACTATATTTCACTTTCTTCTTCTTTTTTTGTTTAATATATCTTCCACAAAATGATTATTTATGGAAAAATGTTTACATGAATAAAGATGCAAAATCTATATCAAATTGCTCATTGTCTTGAGAAGGGGTGAGGTGGAGTGAGGGAGAAAATTTAGAACTCAAAATTTTAAAAAAGAATGTTAATTGTTTTTACATGTAATTGAAGAAAAATAAAAATTTATATATAATATTAAAATTATATCTAATTTAATTAAATAACATATAGATAGTGTATAAATTATTATAAATTATATAAAATATGTAATATTTATATAAATATCAGAAAATGATGACTTTTATAAACAAAAATTTTTAGTACTTATGCAGTTTTCACTGTTATTCTAGTAAGGGTCATAAGATGTTAAGCAAGAAAAATTTAGTCAAGTGGAATTTTTTGCTTTTCTTTTCCTTCCCCCCCTGAAAATAACCTTTACTTTCTATCTTAATAAAGAATTTTTTTTTCAACGAACATCTGAAGCAAAGGAAAGAGACAGTAGAATCACGAAATTGGAAACAACTTCTATTAGAATTCTTATTCTACCCGTGTTCTGTTCGATGATAGATCAAATGAGTTAATATTTGTAAAGCACTTAATATGGCACCTAATACATAGTAGGTGCTTAATAAATGCTTCTTTCCTTTCCCTTGGCGAATCATCAAGGGCAATGAGATAACAAGTGACTTGTGGTGGGTCAATAGGAGTCAGAGGTGAGACTCAAACTCATGTCTTCCTGACTCCAAGGCAGATATTCAGTGTCTGCTATGTCACAGTGCTTTTTCTTTTCAGAAATCACCTTCAGTCACACATTAAGCTTATTTCTAGGGCATACGGGGAAACTCCACTGGACAGAGATTGGGGAAAATAGCTTTTGTAATCAGTAAATAACACCAGGTTTTAATGCTGACTTTCATTGGATTGTCATTGGCTTGTTGAGAGATCCAATGGAGAAAACGTATTTTTCCTTGCCAGGCTCTATTTTTCACACACATCTTGCCTTTCCTTAAAACCTTCGATTCTTCATTGACTGTAAAATAAGAAGTTTGGGTGCAATGATGTTTAAACTCCTTTCCATTTTAAAATAATTTATTATTGGATGATTTTGATGACCACCTTGGGGTGAGGATGGGAAATAACAAGGTGCTGATGATTCTTTGACAATCAATTCACAAAGGAACCACAGAGGAGTTGGGGTTTCAGCCATAGTTAAAACGATATAAGGAAGACTATTTGGTAGGCAGTTCATGTGGGGAAGAAGTTTGTAGCAATACAGACTGGACCAACTGTTTCCTGGGTGATACAACTAATATGCATCACTAATCTAGGTATGTGACCTTAGGCAATTCACAGCCTATTTTCTCAACTGCAAAAGGGAGAGAATAATGGTACCTACCTCACATAGTAATTAATAGTAATTAATTATTTAATAAGTCACCAAGGACTTATTAAATACCTACTATGTGCCAAGTACCGTGCTAAGCACTGTGAATCTAAAGGCAAAAACCAGTCTCCCTCCTTGAGAGAGCTCACAATCTAATAGAGACAACATGCAAATAACTGTACCCAAAAGATACATGCAGGAAAAATCAGGGGAAATCAGAAGAGGGAAGGTGCTGCTAGGAAGGTGGATTGGAAAAGGCTTCTTTATAGCAGGGTTGTTGTAAGGATCAAAAGAGATAGCGTGTCAAGTGCTTTGAAAAATCTTCAAGTAGTACTATAAATAGAAGCTATTATTATCCTTATTATAGAGATTAGCGACATTAATTGAGTAGAGATTAACAGACACTCCCATCCAACCCCTTCTATCTACCCACACAGCTTTCACCCTACTTCAAGCTCTAACTCATCATTCTGTGGCTGGAAGAGTGGAATAGGTTCCATCCTAACTAGTCTTGCTTCTACCATTATCATCACCAGTCCATTGTCCATGTAGTTGTCATCTTGATAGCACAGTCACAAAACACAGATCTGAACAGGTCTTTCCTCTGTTCAAAAACCTTCGATAGCTCCTAGTTGCCTCTAGAGAACAAAATATCCAATCTAATTTGATATGGCATCCACCGGTAGAACATAAGCTTCTTAAAAGCAGGGCTAGTGTGTTTTTTTCTTCCTTTATAACAAGCACAGTTCCTCGTATTCAATCATCTTTCATTCATTCAAGAAGCATATAATAAGTGTCTCTTATGTACCTGTGCTAGTTATAAAAAACCAACAACAAACAGAAACATTCCTTGTCAATAGGCAGCTTCTATTCTACTAGGGATAAAGAGCCTTCACGCAGGTGATTCAGGGTGCATACAAAGTAAGTTAATAATTTGGGGTGGGGAGTAGGAGAGAAGGTACAACAGCTGGAGATTCAGGACAGGTGGTTTGTAGAAGGTGGACCCAGAGGCAAAGTTTTAGGAAAGCTAGAAATTCTAAGGAGGGAGGTAGTAAAGAAAAGGAAGTGAATTCCATGCATGAAGGGGCAATCAAGTTCCAGAGACAGACGTTGGAATGTTAATAAGCAAGACTTGAAAACAGGTCAATTTGGCTAAGTGTAAGGGGGAGTGATATAAAATCAGTTTGATTGGAGTCAGACTTTTCAGGGCTTGAAAGTTCAGAAGGGTTGTATTTTATCCCAGAGCCAACAAAAAGCCTTTGAAGATTCTTGAAGGGGAAGTAACATGGTTGGATCTGTCTTTAGTGCTACCATGTTTATAGGTATGTAATAAAGGATTGGAGATGAGAAAAATGGGAGGCAGGTAAACCACTTGGAAGGCCAGCACTGTAGTAAGGTGAGAGGTGAACAAAGGTGCTGACAACACGAGAGGAAAGAAGGAGCCAGAGTTGAGCTATATTGTGAAGAATGAATGAACAAGAGTTGACAACTGATTATATGAAGAGGTGATGAGCAGAGGGAAAAGTCAAGGATGACTATAAGTCTACAAGCCTGGGGCCACAAAGAAGGTTCTTAATAAATATGGAATGGGAATGAGTCAAATGTTGATTCAATTATTGACATAATTAAATGGTTTCATTATGAATAATGGGAGGTGAAAGGATTCCATGAAAGGCAGTTAGTGTTAGACAAAGGATGCTAGAAATGATGCCCAGAATAATAGTATTATCATGATGCTAAATGGGGGCTTGGTGATCATATACTTGGTGACCATATTTTGAAATGACCTCATTGGGATGAGGAGAATGCCATTGACTAGTTGTAATTAATTTCTTAAATATTTAATCCAACTTCATAAATTTGTGTCCTACCATAACCATGCCATCAATTCTCTGCTTCCATTTATTAAACTATAAATGGAATCAATTAAATTAAAATAGGATTCTGGTTGGTTGGTGCCTCCCCTGTATGCAAAATAGCAAAGGTCTTACAGACCCTAGACTTCTTTGCTGTCACACTCAAAAGGAAACAATTCTACTAAGTTTTAAGAAAGACTTGAGAAGATGGAGAATGAGCCTTGATGCTCCAAATGTTCTCCCTTTCCATTTCTCAGCTCTTCTGCCAAATCCCTCATGGTTCATGTATGCCATCCATGTATGTGTATAAAAGCATATTCTGTTTAAGTAAAAAGCAGGCTTAAGTAGAAAATCTTTATGTGCCTTTTAGATAAAGCACACAATTGTTTCCCTGAGAAATAAGAAATAGCTATTCTGATACCTGGGGCAATGCTCAAATTATTCAGTTGAGTTGGATAATTAAGAACAGATTCTCACTGCTAATGCTCGATCAGCTTAAACTAAGCCATAAGTTTCAAAATGTTCTCTCTCTGCTGGATTTTCAAGTGTAAATTTTAAAGTGGATAATTCCACCTTTGCCAACCAGAACCAGAAAGCAGGAGAAAAAACAGTGAGTTGAGATTTGGGTAAAAAACCAACGATCTAATTGTAAAATGCCTCAAAGTTAGTAGTTTCATAGTCACATAATAGGCCAGCCTTGGAGACTGGAAAATCCTGGTTCAAGTCGAGGCATGTGTAGATGCCAGTTACCACTGACTGTTGACAAGTGTTCTAATCTCTTGGAGTCCTTCACAACTCTCAGAGACTCCACGTGAAAGATGGATTCTTTTGCCTTGGTGGAGGGAGTTGCCACACTAGGAAATATACACAACAATGAAATCATAGTTCTGCTTCACCTTCCTCAGAATTTCAGATGCTCTGTGACTTCATCAATGTATTTCTTCCTTCTAGCAACGCAGATCATCCCTCCCTTTCCTCGAGTTAAAAAAGGGAGACTTCTATCTGTTTATTTCAGAACTCTGGAATTATTCTTTTGCTAGTTTTGTTATTATTATTCCTTTCCTCTATTTTTATGCCCCTTTGGGGGATTTGCTTTGTACTCAGACAGGGCTTCTCTGCCGATATGCAGAGAAGTCAGTCCCATTTGGGTATAGCTAGTTTCTACACTCAGGCTTTAAACACATACATACATATGCATGTTGGTAAAGATGCAGGCATAACTCAGCAGTCATTGGGTAAGTATTCACATCTATATTAAAGGAATCTTCCTCAAAGCACAGTCAACATGTAAATGTGACAAATACAAACAACACGAGAGCAGATCAAATCAACACAGCCTAAATGAAACCTTTACATAACAATTACTTGTTTATGAGATCTTTGATGGGGGGAAAGAAAGCTCACTGAGAGAACAAGACAGGATTTTTTCACCTCCCATAATCAGACTGAATATTTTCTATACTAAAGCTCTTTTCTGACACACAGAAAAGGGAATGGAGAATTGGAACAATGTTTAGACATTTGGGAGAAGAAGGTATCTCTTGGACAAACTATCCCCATAATTACAACTAATTTGGCATTGCACATTGGACATTCTATGTAATTGTTAAGTCTATCTTTCCATTTGCAGTCAGTCTTTGCATAATTTTGAAGTTCAATCTTCTGATGTATGCAGTTGGGAAAACTCAATGCATGTTCAGAGCTACTCTTCTTTATAAATGTGTGCTCAACCTATCCAGAAGTCAGCAAGAAGGACAGGGATGCCAAGCCCATAGGGACAACTAGAATTCCCTGCACTGACTTCTTTTCTACTGTTCCTCAAGCATAAGTGTAATAATTAGTCATATGTTGTTGGTATGCTGAGGCATTATGACAATAGAGAGAATATGAGAATATCAATCAGATGGTTAGCCATTGTTTGCCCTGTTTTCTTATAAGTAGGGAAAAATAAGAATCAGTTTTGAATTTATTCATGGACTAGAACATAGCTGAATACCTAGAAGAAAGCCAAAATGGTCTCTGGATCAGAGGCTGACACCCCGATGTCTATTCATATGCTCTTTACTGACAAGAGCCAGTTTATTCTGTTTATAGCATTAGCAAATCTCTTTACTGAAGTTCACAGACCATAGAAGTTTAGCTGTGACAAATTAAAAAGGGTTAGAAAAAGTGGAGGCAAGAATGCTTCTAGAAGTGGTCCAACTCCCTCACTGTATAGATGAAGAAATTGGGACCTTGAAAGAGTAAGTGACTTGCCTAAAGTACGCTTTCCATTATACCATTATCTTCTTTGACACTCACTGATGGCCATAATGAAACAGATGAGTCAACCAGAAGTTCAATCTGCTTAGTCAACAAAGTTTATAAAGGCAGAGAAATCACTACTGCGAATAGATCCCCAAGGAGGTCAAAGATAGGAGCCACAAATTTACCTAAATATACAAATGAACGCTTTTTGTGGTAGCAAAAAACACCAATAACAACCACTGTGAAAACAAAGCCGAAGATTATTTTTTTATGAGTATAATGAGATATTATTCCAAAAATGAGATATATCAGAAAATTTGTGAACTGATACACAGCAACTCTAATGCTCTTTGCCTCTGTGTCTCTCCATAATCATCTCTCTCTCTGTCTTTCTCTCTCTCTCTCTCTCTCTCTCTCTCTCTCTCTCTCTCTCTCAGGCATTTTCAGTGAATAAACATACATATAGTTTTTGGATTTCCTTATTTCATTCTGCATCAGTTAATATAATTTTTCCTAAATTTGTTGGAATTTCTCCCATTTTTTTTCATTTTTTTATAGAAGCAACAATATGGACAAAGGGAACTATTAGGTATATTTGGTTATCTATCAGATTTTTTGTTCTGTCTTTAATTTCCTTGTATATATCTTTGTGTGGGATCATTGGTGCATGGATAATTGTCACTTCCTTTGCATGATATCAAACTAAAATCTTTAATGGCTGACCTATCAGAACTCTACCCACAGAGCATTATCCTCCTTAGCTTTCCACAATTCTTTCACCATTGATTATTTCCACTTTTTTAATCTCATTGCCAATCTGTATGATGTGAGGAGAAATTTAAGAATTGTTTCAATTTGTACTTTTCTTACTATTAGTGATTTGGAGTACATATCCATGTGGCCATTTATAATTTCTAATTATTCTTTTGAAGGCTGCTCATATAGTTTACATTTTCTTGAGGAAGGCCTAGTATATATTATGTAGCTGTGTCAATACTCTGTATGTTTTAGAAATTAGACTTTTGGTTTAGTGTGTTATTGCTCAATTGTGCCCAACTCTTCATGACCCTATGGACCAACAATCCATGAAGTTTTCTTGGAAAAGATACTAAACTTGTTTGCCATTTTCTTCTCCATTTTTATGTAGGCAAAGGTTAAGTGACTTGCCCAGGGTCACACAGCTAGTAAGTGTCTGTGGTCAAATTTAAACTCTAGTCTTTCTGACTCCAGGCGCAGTATTCTATATACTACACCACCTAATTGTTTTAGTATAGCAGTTCTCAAAGTGTGATCTCAGATCCCTTGAGAGGTTTCAGGGTATGTGTGAAGCAAAAACAATTTTCACTATAATCCTTAAATATTTACATTTCTTATGTGAAAAATATTCATAAAGTCTGTATTAACAAAAGCTATTTGGGTGTTCCTCAATAATTTTTATAATGGTAAAAGGAGTTCTGAGACCAAAAGCATTGAGATCCATTATTAGTGACATTTGATGCAAATGTTGTCTACTCTAGAGTTTCTCTTCTGATTCTGTTTGCCTCTATTTTACTCAAGGAAAAGCTTTTTAATTTATATAGTAAAAAGTTTCTGTTTTAATGTTTATAAGATTTCTATACTTTGGCTAAGAACTTTCCTAATCAAAATTGTGAAAAAAAAATGTGCTCAATCTTAATTCTCTTCTATTTATTTTTATGGTATGCCTTTTTATATTCAGATTATATATCCATTTCAGATTATGTGGAATAAGATATTGACCTAAACCTACCCAACTGCTTTTCAGCTTTCCCAACAGCTTCTTGGAAATTAAGGAACCACTAAAAGTAGTCAAATTTCAATGTTAAAATGAAATATCAGTTATAATATTTGATCTTGATTCCAGAGAAAAGAAGATGAAACATACTTCCCTCCTCTTTTAGAAGGTGGGGGACCTGTAGGTATAGAAGGTCTCTCAGTAATTTTGGTTCTTCACTTTACCAGATCCTGAGCTACTGCTTCTTCCTGTTTCTGTTTTTTTATACCACAGCAATGAATTCCTACTACAGAGAAATCCTATGAATGTAATGAATGTGGGAAAGGCTTCAGTTGAAGTCCACACCTTATCAGAGAAAAATACTGGAGAGAAACCCTATGATGTCATACATGTGGGAAAGGCTTTGGTCAGGGTACACAACATACAAAATACAATAAAATTCATACTGGGGAGAAGTCCAATGAAAGTGATGAGTGTAGGAAGTGTAGGAAGGGCTTCATTCAAACCTCTGAGCTTATACAATATGAACTAAGATGGTTAAAGAGTGATAATCCCTGTAAGCACAATGAATGTGGGAAAGCTTTCCATCAGAGACCAAACCTTTCCCCACCTGATATGAGTCATATTGGAAAGAGACCTTATGAATATGCTGCATGTGGGAAACTCTTCAGAGCTCACAACTCACTAAACATCAGAGAATTCACATGAGGTAGTCAATGCACTTTAAAAAAGCCCAGCTATTGATCTGAATGTGGAAAAGGTTTTATTCAGATCTCATAGATCAGAGAATTCATAGTAGAAAAGAGAAATCTATTGGAAGTAATGAAAAAGGGTAAGTGTAGAAATTAACTTAGCCTTTATTTTTCTCAAGAGAGACACAACCAGTGATTATACTGATTGTGGGAAAAGCTTTCAAAAGGCCTCAGGAATATGTGCTTAACCAAAAGATTCCTAAAAAAACATTGCTTATGTTTTAGAATTTGTTTTTAGTCTATCCCTAAAGCAGTTAGAACCTTACATTGAAAATAACCTTTGTAAGATGAGACTTTTATTGCTTATGACAATTGCGTGGGTCTCCTACAACATTGATTTAAGGAAAATGCCCAGGCCATCCATGTCTTACTCAGTAAACTCCAATCATGATCTTGGCCTTTTCTAACCATCCCTCTATCCTTTGCCCACTGTACTCTCACACCTGGCTTCTTTTGACACCCTCCTTTTATGTATTGCTTTCCCTTATTAGAATGTAAACTCCTTGAGGGCAGGGAATTTTTTCTATTTCTATTCTCTTCATTAGAGAAATTTCCTGAATGTACCTGACACATAGTTAAACTTAATCTTGATTTATCTAATTTATTTTATTGATTTTGAGGTTTTTGCCAATACCAAATATTTGTGATGACTAATATTTTATTTTTTTAAACCCTTAATTTCTATCTTATTATCAATTCTAAGACAGAAGAGTGGCAAGGGCTAGGAAACTGGAGGTAAGTGACTTGCCCAGGGTCACACAGCTAGAAAGTGATGACTATACTTTAAAGGAAAATTAAATTTTGTGGATGCTATACATGAGGAATTATCATATGCTCACTTTTAAAGCTTTTTATCATTATTCTGGAAGCTCCAAAGTACCAATCTCATATAGAGCCTAGAAGGATGTAGGTTTTATAGGTCAGGATTCCAAATCTCATCTTCACAGAGCATAATGTCTTCTGTACCCAATGGGAATGTGATGGCAGTTCCTAGTCTTCTGTTCTTAAGTTGCTGCCAATACTTCAGCTGCACAAATATATTTTGCCTTCCAATTGCTGACTTCAATCATTCTGGGGCACATGAAAAAAAACACCTTGGTGGACTGGCTAACTTCATTGTGTTGCTTGTCATGCTGCGGTTAGTAATAGCCAGACTATCAAATATTACTGTGCAATATAGCTGGTGGTTTGCATTTAGATTACATTTGATTTCTTCATGTGGAAAAGACATACACTAATTTTCTTCTTATGGTGATATTGATAATACATAGAAAGTGACAGCATGGCCAATGATGGCGACCCTATAAAATAGGCACGGCTTGCTTTCTGGATATAATGTAGATCCCTCCCGAATGGGCTTTTATGAAGGGAGGGTGCAAGAAGAAAAAGGAGATTGATCAAGACGAGCGTGCAATAGTAAAAATGAAGGGAGACCAAGCCCCAGTGGAAGCAGAGACTCTCCTGGGCACTTGGAGGAACTCTACACCTTGCCCACATGCAGTGGAATCCATAAACAGTCAATTCTATTATTAAAAAAAGGGGAGGTGGAAGGCATGGAATAGATAGCAGAAGAATCATAGCCTTGGTTGGCAAAAACATAGCCTTGGTGCCCTTTAGGGGACCATGAGCCCCGTTTCCATTCAGCCATGCACGTGTAAGCACTAAACAGCCGTCACTTCTTTTTACACCCGTTATGAATTTTTAAAAAGTGCCTATCAAGGCACTTGTTTTACTGGCTTTTTACTGTGTCTTTTTTACAGTAGGTCTCAGAGAAGCCTGAATACACATCCAAAAATCTTATTAGGCAGGGGGAAAAAAGGCGCACAGAGTCCATATTCTTTACGAGGCTGGGATGTTATGGAGGGTGCAAATTGTAGGTACCAACAATGATGGCAAAATCCCGTCTTCCAAAATGATAATGAAAAGAGAAAATTATATCATCAGAAAACAACCCCTTAGCTTGAGGTAAAAATGATTGATTATAGAGTATGATGTGCAGACATATTTTTCACAGAATCCTAAGGCTAGATGGGGACTTCTGCTTTTAGCTGACCTTCCACTAACTGTACAATTCAGTGAATAGAGTGGTAGATTTGAAGTTAGAGGAGATGAGTTAAAAATCCTGGTTTTGCCCCACTTGCCACATAAGTGGCCTTGGGCAAATCGCCTCCATTTTCTGGATCTCAGCTCATTCATCTGTAAAATAGGAGTGGTGATACATGAATTCTAAGATGCTTTCCAGCTCATGACCTCTATTAGTTCTACGAAGACAATATGGTAGAATGGTGGACTCTGGATCACTTCAACTTTCTGGGTCTCAGCTCCTTCATCTGTAAAATGGGGGGGCAGTATAAATTAATACTAAGTTCCTTCCAGCTGATCTATGAAGAAGGCAAGGAAGAATAGAAGAATGGTAGACTCGTGAAGCCAGGAAATTTGATTTTGAATTCCATAGCTATGTGAGTCTTTAGCTCCTTGTCTGCAAGATGATCTTTAAAGTTTCTTTTCTATATCTAACAATTTGTACTAAAATCTAATGAGAAAAAAATAACATTTTCTCCAGAGGGAATGTTTTAACACGGAGTAACAAATGGAGATCTTCAAGTATTTGAAGGATTATCAGGAGAAAGAAGGCCCTACCAGAGTAAAACAGGACATCTACTTGGTCACAGAAGGCACTATGTGGTAGTCCATAGGAAGTAGACTGTAGCTAAGGATAATAGTCAGGAAAAAAAAGCTCTTTCCCACATGAAAGTTGTTCTAAAGGGCAATGAAGGTAGTGATAGACTTTCTAGAAATCTAGATAAATTTTTGTCAGTATAATGTGGCATGGGGGAGTGAAGACTCATGGCCAGATATGTGACAGACAAATGGTGGCTGTGACTAAGGGATTTCAGTGATTCTGATTTCTTCTTGGGAAGGTTATTCCCCAGTTTCAACTGGTAATCTAGTTTTGGATTTTAATGACTAATAATTTATTTTAAAAATCCTGTGATTAGTTGAAAAATGAAGGTTGATTAATTTTACAGGCTACAGTAGAAAGGACACTAGATCTAGAGTCCAAATATATGAGTTCAAACTCTTGCCTTTGAGATTTACAATTTGTATAATCTTGGGCAAATCACTTAACTGTCATGGGCCTCAGTTTCCTCACCTGTAAAACCAAAGGGTAGGGGAACTATGTAGATTGCCTCTGAGGTTCCTCCTAATTCTTCTCTTTGATCTCAAGAAAAAGATATCTTCTCTGCTTTCATGAATAACTCAACCAATGGGCACCAAAGGAACTCAGTAGCTGTATTTATGGGGCTGCTTTAAGCCATCTATAATTATAACAGGAAGGACTGTGGTTCAATAAAACTGGAATTGAGAGAATGAGTTAAATTGTGCCCTTTCCTATTTATAGCTCTGCACTTCTGACTATATTATTCTTTGAATTGCTGTCCAAAATATTTACTTACTCCCACATAGCTAATAGATCTCACTGCTCTACTTCATGACCAATAGCTAAGGGAACCATGAGTTACAGCAATATAAATGTGCACAGGTCCAAAAATAAAATGGAGCAGGATGAAAACAAATGAACTTCATCTCCACCTCTCTCTTTTGGTCAATGATAATTTCATAGAAATCTCTATTGATGCCACCTTCACAGCATGCCAGTTTCCATCTCTTGGCTTCAACCCATTTCTGTCCCCTGCCTAGGACATTCTCCTCTCTCCTCTGCAAGTGCAATTCCAAGAGATCTTAAGACACTGAACAAAATTTCCTTCCTCTAGGAAACCTTCAATTAATTCCTGGCTTCCTCCCTAAATTTGTCCATTATTGATTCACTGTCTCTCCCATTTCCCCCTCCCAAGACTTCACTTAGTTTGAAAAATGCTATTTTATATTAGTAATCTGTTGCTTATCACATTTCATAAATTCTCCTCTTACTTTGCCCGCCATTTTGATGTATTTATGATCCCTGTAACCTGAGTGTTTCTTCCTCTGTGGCTGATTTCAATGAATTCACCCTCTCAACCTGTATGATTCTCATCCATAGGTTTCCAATGATCTATGTAATGCACAAGAGGCCTCCTTTGGATTATCGATCATTTCATGGCTTCCATTATAGCACTGAGACTGGCCATCTGCTGTTCTTCACTCTAACAATCTGACCAGCTAACCTCATCATATATGAATGTGTCTTTCTTCACAATTTAATCACAAGTTTCCTGAGGGCAGGAATTCTATCTCCCAATTCATTTGTTTATTTCTAAAAACCTTTGTCTTCTGTCTTAGAATCAGTATTATGTATTGGGTCTAAGGGAATTACATTGAACTGACATTTATCTGCCTTTAAATTGCATTGTCTACATATTACTTTTGGCTCATCTTTGATTATTATTTTGTTTCATAATTCATTAGAAGAGTGATTTCACTATTTTGTTCTTGATGAAGATTGCCATTAGTCCATCCTTAACTATTTTCTTTTTTTAATTGAAAATTTTTATTTAATTAATTAATTTAGAATATTTTTCCATGGTTACATGATTCATGTTCTTTCCCTCTCTTTTCACCCCTCAAATACCCCCCCCCCAACAAACACACAATTCCACTGGGGTTTACTTGTGTCATTGATCAAGACCTATATCCATATATATTACTAATAATTCCACTAGGATGATTGTTAACAGTCTACATCCCCAATCATATCCCCATCGACCCATGTGATCAAGAAGTTGTTTTTCTTCTGTGTTTCTATTCCCACAATTCTTTTTCTAAATGTGGATATTGTTCTGTCTCATAAGTCCCTCAGAATTGTCCTGGATCATTGCATTGCTGCTGGTAGAGAAGTCCTTTACATTCGATTGTGCCACAGTGTATCAGTCTCTGTGTACAATGTTCTCCTGGTTCTGCTCCTCTCACTCTGCATCAATTCCTGGAGGTCATTCCAGTTCACATGGAATTCCTCCACTTTATTATTCCTTTGAGAACAATAGTATTCCATCACCACCAGATGCCACAATTTGTTCAGCCATTCCCCAATTGAAGGGCATCCCCTCATTTTCCAATTTTTTTTTTGCCACCACAAAGAGCACAGCTATGAATATTTTAGTACAAGTCTTTTTCCCTATGATCTCTTTGGGGTATAAACCCAGAAGTGGTATGGCTTAATCAAAGGGCAGACAGTCCGTTAAAGTCCTCTGGGCTTCAAATTGCCATCCAGAATGGTTGGATCAATTCACAACTCTGCCAGCAACATCCTCAACTATTTTCAAGATACCTAATGTTGTCCCTTGACTAGAAAAAATACTGGATTTGAAGCCAGAGATCCTGATCCTTAATATTCGTGTGACTTCAGACAATATTTGTCTTCTCTGGGCTTTGGTTGTGAAATGAGGGAATGGATTAAATGGCCTCTGAAATCCCTCCCAACTCTGCTTCTATGATTTCAAAACAATTGTGAAGGAGATGTAAACTTCTCCTGCAGGTTTGTCTAAAGCTCTTACAAAAGGACAGGATGAAAATGAAAGTTTCAATGCAATCAATACTTGACTGAGGGCAATTGAGAGCTTACCAAGACCGTAGGCAAGAAGGCATGAGGCATTCCTTGTGGGTGAGAAAAATCATTGATCACAAATCTGGAAAGGATCTGAGAAACCATTTGGCCTCATTTGCTCATTTAAAAGATAAGAAACAAAGACTTAAAGGAGTAATGTTTCTTACCCAAATTACTTACAGAGCTAATTAGTGGAAAAGTAGAGGTTGGGTAACAATCTCCAAGATCCCTTTAATATCTAAGACTATTAATTATTATGTAACAATTAATTCAATAATAACAAATAGCATTAATCTTTAAGCTGAGATATGAAACCATCTATCCTGACTCCTGTTATTCTGTCTCAATTCTGCCTTCCCTCTCTCACCTATCTACCAACCTCTCTTCCACACAGCTGCCATATTTATTTTCACTGAGTAAGGTCTTACCATGCCAATAAACTCCAGTGATTTCCTATCGCCTTTTAGAAGATATATTAGAACGTCCTCAGTTCAACATTAAAAGTCCTTACCCTCTCAGTCCTCTACCTTTCTAGTCTCATGCTTCACTTCCTTCATTTGAGCAAACTGTTGTTCCTTCTGTTTCTCACCCTCAGCACCCCAACTCCCATTGCTGGCCTTGCACAGGCTGTCCTCTATGCCTGGAATGTATTTCTCCTTCATTTCTATCCCCTAAAATTCCTTTCACTTCCCTCAAGTCTCAACTCAAGTCCCACTATCTACATGAAGTGTCTGATCCTTCTAACTTGTGCCCTCCCGATCTAACCTACCTTGTGCTTATATTGAAAATACTTATAAAAGTACTTGTAATCTTTCTGGTTGGCATGTATCTCTGTAAGAGTGTATCTCTAGAGCTAGTACAGTGTTTGACAGTAGATATTATTATATCAAGTGACTTGCTCAGGGACACACAGGTCATAGGAAACTGAGGCAGGATTTGAATTCAAGTCTTATAGATTCCAAGTACAATACCCACATATTAGTCAAAGAGGATAGCTTTGATTGCTTCTTGTAGATCAGTTGATTAAAGTCAATGATTGTTATTACCAAGGTATTCAACAGTTTATCAGACATTACAAGCATTAGGAATAACTCTGGCAATCATATAACTTAATTCTACAGAGTATATTATATATATATATGCATATATATATATATGTACTTCATACGTCAATCTCTATATAATTCAATATATAAAAATTTATGGAATCTACACACACAGAATACTTAAATTCCCTGATGACTCAAAGTCAAATTTGGGATATGGGACTTGTCAGAATCCTTTTCACATAGCTCATCTAAGTAATTGAAACAGAGTAGAATCCAGACTACTGATCAATGTTTCCCAAAGGTATTCCAGAGTGGTGGTCTTAATGGAACTTTGCATAGATGACTTTTCTTTCTAATGATGAACTGGGACATTTTCAAGGGTAAGTGGAAGCTGAAGTTATCACTCATGAAGCCCAGGGAGGAGAAGAAGACACAGAGCAGGCATAGTGCTGTTTTTCATCCCCTTCCATGGGACAGAGCTAGTTTAATTCAGATCATGATGTTAACTAACAAGGTCTGGCATTTGAATTAGGAGTTCTGAGGGTGTCCTTTTCCAGGTTAAGAGCAATGGAGCATGTTGCATGAAACTCTTACCTCTCTATATCCCAGGGAAGATGTCAAATACATAGAGAACAGGGTATTATATCTGTGATCACTCTTAGCAGTATAGTCAGAAGAATTCAGGGAAATATGAGAAGATTTAGATGAACTGATCCAGAGATTAGACAGTAAAGGCAGGAGAACAGTGTCTTACCATTATACAAATCAATTTAAGGTAAAAACACAAAAAGACCATCAAACAACTGTAATGACTAATTTTGGAACTGGAGGAGAGATGGTGAAATGGCTGTCCCTCTGCATGATAGAAAGGTGTTTGTGGTTGTGGTGGTGGTGTACAGAGGAGGCAGAAAATGACTACGGGTACAGACGCCATCAGAGAGAGGTTTGCATTGTCAGTTTTTTTCTGAACTATGTTTTTTGTTATAAGGGAGGACTCTAAATTATTGGTGTATTAGTCACTGGTAAAAGAGTAGGATGTAAAAAAAAATCAGTAAGTTTTCTTTAAGGATAGTACATTACAAAGGCTGAATTGTAGTTTACCTATTTTAAGCTGGTATCTTAGTGTTGCAATATTTAGTGTTGATAACACCCAATCGTGAAGCTGTGATAGAGAGGACAGAAAGTAATTCAGATTTCAAACAGCCTATAGTTAAGCAAGACCTCCAATTGTTATTTGTCTAAGGGAATCACTAGTAGGATCAAAATGAAAAACAGATCAGGATTTTGCCATGTTGGTTCAGTTAAGGATTTAAGACAGAGATGCTCATGGTGTAAGGTCAAACTATCCCACTACAATTTGGTGATCTCAAAACAAATCAGTTGGACAAGAAAGGAGCAGGGGTATTTGCACAGCTTTAAAAATGCTGTTATTCTTGTGTCCCAGTTTTTTCTTGATCCTGGAATATACACCAATCTAAGGTGATCAGTTCTGCAATCACATCTCAGGGATTATGATCTCATTATCATGAATGAGATAACATTTATAAAGTGCTTTGCAAACCTTAAAGCACTATATAAAGTTATCATCATCAACATCATGGGTCTCTTGATGCTGCTAGTGCCTGCATCACTTTAAACCTAGGAAAGATACAAGCCCCACAAACTTGTTTTTCAAACACACCAATTCAACAAATCCTGTGCTTTGTGTCCTGGATAGGTTGCTGGATTTGGAGTCAGAAAGACCTACATTAAAATTCTGCTGATACAATCTGTGTGACCATATTCAATTCATTTGACCTTGGTCCTGGAGTATTGATGATGAAACCAACATATCTCCTTTTGAAAGAGGCATATATGTGACTTTGTATGTGAGTCTGTGTATGTGTGTGAGAGGCAAGGGATGACAATTATTACAGATACCGACAAAGGAAGATTTATCCATCTTTGAGGCTCTGTCTTCCCATCTTTAGAAGAGAAGAATAAGAGTTATAGTACCAATCTTTCTTGTCACAAGACATCACAGATCTAGAGTTGGAAGGAACCTTAGTGACTCTCTAGTCTAATTCTGTCATTTTATACATCAAGAAACTGATTTCCAGCAAGGTGTTAAGAGCCTTGGCAAAAGTTACATAGTGAGAAGTAACCAGATGAGCCAGAATTTGAGCCACCATCCTCTTTCTATAAATCTAGACCTTTTCTCCTATATTATCTCTCAGAAGATAAAATGTAGCTGAAGCCTTTGCAAACCTTAAAACATTTATTTTTATTATTATATGACTAGAAATCATAACTAAGACCTAAATGGATACACATGAGGTTGGTTCAATTCACTTATTTTCCTTATGAATTCAGCAGCTATTTTGGCTTGTCAATACTATGTTTTGGCAATGGGGTTAAGTAACTATCCCTGGGTTATGCAGCTAGAAAGTGTCTGGGGCTAGATTTGAACTCAATACATCACATCTCTAGGCCTGGCTCTCTATCCACTGAGTCACCTAGCTGCCCTCATTTTGACTCACTGTTAATGTGGCTATTTGAGGTAGAACTAATTCTACCTAACCTTCATTGGGCTCCCTCCCTCCATCCCCAGTGAACCCTGTTCTCCTGCTCCCACACCTTCTGTGAATCTCAAAATGTCACCATTCTTCTGGTGCTTACAGGACAGCTTAGGTTCACCTCAGGACTCACACACTTAACGGGCTATCAGCCTCTTTCCTGCAGCAGGATCAGAACAAGTGACATTAGCAGCCTCATTCTCACTCTGACGCAGAAGAAATGTCCCTATTAGCACTCCCATCAGTTAATTAAGCATGTCTTCCAATGACCATGAAGGCAATAAAGTAGCACATGGTTTCAGTTCCTTCTACAGTGACATGTCCCAGCACCAGGGCACTATGGGAATGACCTTTAGCAAAACATCTAGCTCTTCCCAGCTGCCATGAAACTAAAGCCTCCATGGCACCCCTGGATTAATTTCTGGCCTCTCTAGATTAAACACTTCTGAACTTCTTGCAAAGTGCCAAGTGGAGTCTTTGACGGGCTATCAGGTGACAGCATCTCGATCTTGGCTGTATATTTTGGTCACCCATCTCATCTCACTCTGCCTTTGCCATCTGGGCACTTCAGATTCTGTGGTGTCCAGTGACCTAAGGGACGTTCCTGCCCAACTCCTTCTGACCTGGTAGTAAGGATGTTTTATTTAATTTCTATTACAGAAGGAAACTTTTAGCACTTATAATTCATGAATTCTAATAATTCAGTAATTATAATGCTATGGTTGCAAATGAGGCTTTAGGGTAGAGTGAAAAAAATTACTGGTATGGAATCAGAGGCATCCTGGGTTCAAATCCTGGCTCTGTTTAATATCCATGGGACTTTGGGCATTTGGTTTGACCAGCCATAGTCTGTTTGGGTAGAAAGGATTTATCAGAAGCTTCTGAAGCTCTCATAACTTCTCTCCACATAACGAATAGAATTATTGATGACCTGAATTCAAATCTGGCTTCAGACATTTACTAGCTGTGTCTCTGAGCAAGTCATTTAACCCTGCTTGCCTTGATTTCCTCATATGTAAAATGAGCTGGAGAAGGAATATCAATTCTCGTATCTTTGCCAAGAAAACCCCCAAATAGGGTACTGAGAAGTCAGACATGACTGAAAAATAACCAAACAACAATATCTGTGGAGCCTTGGAAGACTGAAAGGGACTGACTTGGAGTTGGGGACTAATGACACCAACTGAGAATGGTGGGTGGTAATGACAGCATTTATACAGCACTTTAAGACTTACAAGATATTTACAAATATTATCTTTTTATTCTCACAATTACTCAGTGGGAGGGATAGATATTATTATCTCCATTTTACAAATGAAGACACTGAGGAAACAGAGGTTAAGTCAATCGGTGAATAAACATTTATTAAGCATCTTCTATTTGCTAGGTACTTTGTTAAGTGCTGAAGATCCAAAGACAGCAAGATAAAATACAATTACTGCCCTTCGAGGAACTCGTAATCTACTGGGGGAAAAACATGCAAATTATTGTGCACAAGCAAGCTATGTGCAAAGTTAATTAGAAATGACCAGTAGAGAAATAAGGCACTAGATCTAATTAAATGACTTGCCCAGGGTCACCAGCTATTAAATATCTAGGGCAATATTTGAACTCAGGTTTTCCTAATTCCAGGTCCAACATTCTATTCCCTGGACCACTCATCTGTCTCTAATTAGAAGCAAGTAACACTATAAAGACATATGGGTCATGAAGGAGAACATTAGTGCCAGAGAAACTGGGCCCTCCTCTAGGCACTACCCTGAGCCATGAAGATTATAGTTGTCTGTGCAGGGAGGTTTACCCATTGGGAATATTGTTACTTTCCATAGTTTGAATGTAAATACCACTTGTTTCTTTTACCTTGCAAAAAGAATTGTTTATGGGAAGAAGGAAAGAAAGAAAGAGAGAGAGAAAAAGGAAGGGAGGAAGGGAGGGAGGGAGGGAGGAAAGGAGGGAGGGAGGAAGGAAGGAAGGAAGGAAGGAAGGAAGGAAGGAAGGAAGGAAGGAAGGAAGGAAGGAAGGAAGGAAGGAAGGAAGGAAGGAAGGAAGGAAGGAAGGAATGGAGGGAGGGAGGGAGGGAGGGAGGGAAAAAGAAACTTCTATTCATTTGCTTCCCCTCTTCTTTAAGAACAGGATTTGTTGGATTATGGAATCAAAGAACATAAAAGGGACTTTCGAACTAGAAGGGAACTTTCATCTCATAGGACCCCAATCTAGAGCAGGAAAGCGTCTGGTCTAACTCTTTTCTCCTTTTACAGACGAATAACCTAAGAGTCTTATTTTCCCGAAGACACACAAGTAGTAATGGAATCAGCACTTGAACCCAGTTCCTCAGTCTCTAAATTCAGTACTCACTGGTCCACTATCCTATGTTATCCTGGTATATGTTACTGAAGTCCTAGAATATGGACACGGGAAGCATAAATGATTGAGAATAGTAGACTATGAGCTCCTCAATGGCAAGAGTGGTTTTTTTGCTTCTCTTTGTATCCCAAGTACTTAGCATAGGGCCTGGCACACAGTAGACACTTAATATATGTTTACTAACTGATTGAGAAATGGAGGTCACAAAAGGACACATTTATTGCCATCGAAATTCACAGAAAGTTGAGTTAGAAGGGGTGCCACAGCCTGTTGGGTTTACCTCCCTCTTTTTACAGATGAAGAAACTGAAGCCCAACCTTGTGGAGTTATTTGCTCAAGTTCACTTGCTCAAGGCTAGTAAAGAGGAATTACAATCTCACAAAGTTCATTTGCCTCCTGAATTCTGTGTTCTTTTTACTTCTGAGGAGCTCATTATAGCACACAGAGCCATGCATATTCTGGTTTCTAATCAAAGTTTTTCTTTTTCTTTTTTTAAACCCTGAAACTACTAATGAGAAACTTTAGGGGAAAATTGACAGTAATGAAAAACTTTAATACTGCAATAATGTCTAAGAAGAAGTAATTTGATTTAATGACACACTCATCTTAATCGTGATATTCTTCAGATGAACTTTTTTCCCCAGAATGCCTTCATTCTCGGGAAGATAAAAATGAAACGCTTCGCCAGAAATGTTCACATTATATCACATGAGGATTACACCCCTGATAATTTCCACTTTCAGTTCTTTCTCTGTCCACTGAACTCAGAGGTGTAAGAAATCCATTTCACATTTGGAACATTTTGTCAATTGCATGTCGCCAGTGTAGTCGAGAGAAATATCTTGCATGGATAGTAAGGAGTGTGGGGCCAGGCGTAGGGATGCTGCCTGTAGCCTCGGATGATATCACACAGCCTGGAATATGAACCTGCCACCCAATCTTTCTTTTTATTCCTCCTTTCACTCTCATCTCCAATCCAACCTCATTCATTTGTTCAACCTCTACCAAGTGGCAGGCACTGGGTGTTGGGAAATACAAAGAGAAAAGAAAGAGAATCTCCACCCTCAAAGAGTTTACATATTACTCAGGGGAACTAACAGGGATACAGTTGAGCAAATACAAAATGCATACAGATGGCAAATAGAAGGTAATTGTTAGTGTATTGGGGAGGGAACTAGCAAATGGAGTGGAAATGGGGAGTGGAGGACAGGAATGCTATCCCCTGAGTAGAGCCCTTGAAGAAAGTGAGGGATTCCAAGAGGGGCAGTTCCACCATCTTGCTTTGTATTGCTCTTCAGGTGCTTTAGAGAGCCAGGCAGAGCTGAACTGGGCAAGAGTAGGATTCCCCAGCTTTTAAAATGGTTTAACATGAAGTCTATTTCTTATAGTTCTTAAGTAGGAAGCCCAGTGATATCAGATGATTATGATTTCAGCTAGATAAAGAACAGGGGGATGAGACGTGCCTTCCTTCTAATGTCACTCACTCTGAGCCAGTCATTTCCAAATATTCCCCCATCAACAAATACTTACTAATCATCTTGGATGATCTCATTCACTATGAAGGCTACAGAAGAAGGGTGACCCATGGGTATTAGCCATAACAACCATATAATCACACTGAGGTGATGAGATTTACATGTTCACAACCATACTAGACTATTCACTGCTTAAGTGATGGGTCAAAAACCAAAGGGCTAGGATGGAGGGGGTGAAGTGTATCTGTCAGGATTTGAACCCATGTCCTGTGCTAGGCACTAGCAAAATAATGCCCAAAAGAAAATAAGAATGTAAATTCATGACCATGAAGGAGCTTCTCCCCTACAGGAATATAACTCAGTGTCTCCAAAGTCTTTAAGGAAGCTTTTGGTTATTAAAGCTGCCCTAAGACTTTTGGGACACCGTGCACAATACATGACCATTTGGTATTGAACTACATGTTAAGATGTGCCATATAAGAATTAGTTGAAAGAATTAGGAATGGCTAGACTAAGGAGGGGAAGGCTCCATGGTGGGGGACGGAGTGAGGAGAAAAGAAAAAGAGAGATGATGATTGCTTTAAAGTGTCTGAAAGACTCATGGAAGAAGGATTTGACTAATTCTATATGTTCACAGAGATTAGAAGGAGGAATAATAGGTGGTTGTTGCAAAGGGCAACTCTTTACTTGATATAAGTAAAAACTCGCTAAACAATTCAAGCTGTCCAAAAGTCAAATGGACTGTCTTGTGAGTGAGAGGATTCTGGGTGATTTCAAGTCTTTCTGCAAAGGCTAGAAGACTCTTAGTTAAGAATATTATAGTAGGGCTTCCTTTTGAGTATCAGTTGAGACTAGATCTGTGTTGATGAACCCCTGGCATGGTTGCTGGAGGGTGCTGCTCACTTCCCCCTCTACACCCACTCCTGAGGACATTTCTCTCATCACCTGCCCCGCTGCCAGCAGCCCAATAGGAGTAGTTCCTCCCTTTCCTGTCTGGGGTAAGATGGGGAGCTCACATGCAGCCTGGAGGTTGCAGTTTAGGTATTCAATCTCTAAAAGGTTCACTTTCACTAGACTAAAGTCCCTTCCAATATGGCAGCCAAGTGGTACAATGGCTAGAGTATTGAATTTCAAGTCATAAAGATCTGAGCTCAAATCTGACCTCAAACACTTAGTAGTTGTGTGACCTTCTTTGTCTCACTTTCCTTGTCTCAGAAAAAGGGATGATAATAGCGCCTCCTTCCCAGGGCTGTGTGGGGATCAAATCAGATAATGTGTGAACTCTTTTCAAACCTTAAAGTACTTTATAAATGCTATTATTATTATCCCATTTCTTTAGAGCTCTGATTCTTTGTTTAGATGGCCTCCAAGTTTCCTTGCAGCTCCACACCTATGATTCATTGGCACTAATATTAATAGCAGCTCAGGTTTCTGTAACCTTTTAGGGATTATTAAGGGCTATATTCATTATTTCACTTGTTCCCTACAACAATCCTAGAAGTAGATGCCATTATTAGTCTTATTTTACAGATGAGAAAACTGAGGTTCATAGAGGTCAAATCAATTCCTCATGGCCACACAAATAGAAAGTGCCTGGGGCAAGATTCAAACTCAGATCCTATGATATCTACATTTGGCATTCTTTTCTCTGTGTCTATCATATCTCTTATCTTACAAGGATGTTATTAAGATGAATGAGATCATGCGTGCAGTTTGTAGCAAAGAGCTAGCTAGATGTGAATTATTATGGTAATAATGACAATGATGATGATGATTATTACTAAAAGCCAAGGTTTCTGGGATGTTTTAGGAGCTTCTCTCTCATCCATCCCATGGACCTATTTCTATCTCATGGTAGCAGGCATCTTGGATCCCTCCATCCATTTCTGTGTGAGGCTGAAAACTTTGTCTCAGAGAGTTGTGGGGCTTTGGAATTAAATATCATTTTTATGATCCCACTTACGATTTGCTCACTGGAGAAGTAGTCACTAGTCTATTTAATGGTTGGGAAAGCTGATTCCTTTTTGAAGATGTTACATCTACAAATAGAAGAGATTTCCTCAGGAACATCAGTTGACAGGTACTTAAAATGCAGTATTCCACCCCCTGATTAATCATTCCGAAATACAAGAAGATTCGATAGGTTAGAGCACACCTACCCAGCCCAAGGAAGAGTTGATAAGCTGTCCTCTCCCCAACCCTCAGCAGTTATTCTTCATCCCGGCTCCCCCAACATATGACTACATTGCTTTCTTTTTTTAAAGTCAGATTCTTAGCCCCAGGACAAGTCAAATGCTTATCCAGTCATTGCCAAATTATGATCTAACTAAAAATAATAAATCATTAAATAAATAAAAGCGGAATATTTGGCATGTATCAGGCACTATACAAATTATGAATGATGATTGTTGCTGAAACAGCTGGGTTTTGGAATGAGTGCATTAAATACAGATGATGTTTTCCCCAAGACTTTCTACAATTTATCCAAAGATATCTATAATTTTCCCTTTTTTTGCAGGGGAGGGATCTGAATTGAGATTTCATCAGTGTAGAGTCCACTGATGCAAATCAGCAATTCTGGTATGATTTATAGTCTTAAGAGAATTGCCTGGGGCATTTAGAGTCCAAGTGACTAACCCCTAGGCTCAGAATAGAGTCAGTATATGGGAGCACAGGGTTTTGTGACTTGCAGGCTAGCCCCTCTACTCCCTATGCCACACTAGCTCTCTTATCCTTATTCTAGAGATCCTCTTTCCCCTCTTGGTATTCTCACAAGTCCACAGAGTGGACATCCACCTGCCACCCCCCAATTAATGCAATTAGAAATTTCCCAGACTCCCAAAGCATCTTTTCTAGGGGAATAGGGGGCGGGGTTGGAACAAAGTTTACAAAAGTTTGAGTACCAGTTAAGGGTGAGAGGAGACCACGGCATGAATGAACTCTTGAAAAACCTAAACAAATGAGGACCTATAGACCTGGAAGAACATGTATCAAGCGGCATTAAGGAAATTGGCTACTCTTCTGAGTTCCCTAAAATCATCACATTTTATATACTAATTGAGGGAGCTTGAACCGAACCCAGTGAAGACGCGAAGTAGAGAGGGAGGGGAAATGACCCTACCAGGTGCCCATATTTCTATTTCCTGCCAGGATGTTCTCACCCTCTGCTTAGCCCTCAAGGCTTCTCTGATGATCAGTCTGGAAATTGCTTTCCACTCTTTGGAACAAACTAAATAAATACAATGCCAGAGAAGAACAAAGAATTCTCTCTATATCAAAGGAAGATGATTGCATATTAGCACAGTGAAGTCAAATGGCAATGGATACCTCAAGGATTTGTGGTCTTGAACTTAGTAGACAATTACCTGAAGCTCAGAAGGTTATTTGACTTGCCCAAAGTCACAGAGCTATAAAGTGTCAGAATCAGGATTCAAATTCAGGTCTGCCTGCCTCCAAGTCTAGTCATACTTTATCCGCTATGCCCAGTCCTTTGTCTGTCACTAAAAGTAGTTCATCCTATCTTTGAGTTTCATCACCTGTTGGTTTTATTTAAAGAAGTTTTTTTAATGTATGTTTATGTAGACTCAAATCTCCCCTTGATGTAGATTCAAGTATTTGACAGCCCACTCAGGCAGGGAATTCGTCCTGAAATTCAACCCTAATTCTGTGTTGCCATTTATGTTTCTTCTAGTTCTGTCCTGGGTGAAAATAGAGCCTAGCTACCCAAACCTCAGAAAATAATCCTCAAGGGAGGAGTGTGATGAGTTAGGAAAGGCACTGGGCTAAGGAAGAGTGGGACGAGCTGGATTTGGGCCCTCCTGGTTCTGCTCCTAATTAGCTATTGAAGTTTGGGCAAATGACCTCACTGCTTCTAAGGCTCAGTTTTCTCTTTTGTCAAAGGGGAATAATAACACCCATCTGTATCTATTTCACAGGGAAAGAAAATGAAATCACGGACATGAAAGAGCCTTGAAAACACTGGAAAGCATGCTACACATGTAAAACGTGGTTTAGAAAGATGGTGGTGCAGTGGGTAGGGTGCTGGACTGGGATCAGAAAGATTCAGCCACATTGGAGTCATTTTGCCAATTCCTTTACCAGCTCATTTTGCAGATAAAGAAACTGAAGCAAAAAGGGTTAAGTGATTTGTCCAGGGACACACATCTAAAAAGTGTCGAGGCCAGATTTGAACTTGGGTCCTCCTGACTCCAGGATCAACAATCTATTTACTATGCCACCTAGCTGTCCTTGTTCAAATACTATCCTATTCATTTTAGAGAGGAGAAATCAGAAGGTTGGCAAATTTCTCTGAGTTGCAAAATTATAAGTATCTGGACTAGGATTTGAACCTAAGTCTCTCCTAAATTCAGGGCCAGCATTTCTTCTACTATATCAAGAGTTCTTATTCTTTTATGTTATGGATCCGCTTGGTGATCCAACTTTTGGAGCTGATGGTTCCCTTCTCAGAATCCCTTCTCTGTAAATGTGTAAAATAAAATATATAGGCTTATGATGGAAACTAATTACATTGAAATAGAACTATTAGAGTTTGCACACCCCCGAGTTCAGAACTCGAGCACTAAACCAATGGATTCTTGTGCGTACATTGGTACAAACTCTAGATTCCATTGGCTCCTGAGGGAGAGTTCCTGGGGCGAGTTCTGGCATATTTCAATCTTCGAGAAGGTCTGTGCACAAAGAAGCCCTGCCTTGTATTTGCGGTTCCTTCACCTCTACCTTGCCTCCCCAATTAGATTGTAAGCTCCTTGACTAATGTGGACAGAAGAGAACCAGCGGAGGTGGATGAATATGCATCAAAGAGCATTAGGGAAATTAACTAATATATCGAGTTACTTAAAATTATCACATTTTAAAAAGTAATTGAGATACCAGGAAATTGACCTACCCTTTCGATGCCCTCCATATGCCTAATACAGTTCTGGACAGCAAGGTAGGATGGAAATAATACTGTACTTGCTAGCAGAGCCATAGAATTTCAGAGTTGGAAAGGATCTCAGGAGCCATCTAGTCTAACCTATATACATGGAAAGGAGATTCCCCTTTAGCACCCCCAGAGTCATCCAGCCATCCCTCCAGGGAGGGACTCTCACTACCTACGGAGGGGGACAATTCCACTTTGAGAGTTTTAATAGGTTTGTCCTTGGGTGAGGCTACATCTGCCTCTTGGCAACTTTCCTTCACAACTGCTACGTCTCCCCTCTTGGTTCAAGCAAAACAAATCTAATCTTTCCAACATGTGGTAGCCCTTAAAATACGTGAAGATAGCAAAAAGTGCTCATGGACCAAGTCCTTCCCCAATCTAGCATACTCCTGTGGATGCTTTCAGTGTAGCAGAGACCTTCCTAAAAATAGTGCTTGGAACTGGACCACATAAGCCAGAGTCCAGTGGCATTCTTACGTGCCGGCCCATTGTTTTTTTTAATTTTATATTTAAGGCTTGACTCCTCCTGCCTTTCCTAGTCCGGTAAGGGATAACATTCTGTTTGGGACAAATCAGCAAATCTTTGTAGCTAAAGCAGCTACCCCATTAGACAGGGAGCTATTTGAGGGGACTGACTATTTTTTCTCTTTTTTTCTTTGTATCTCCAGGATTTAGAATAGGATCTGGCACATAGTAGGCATTTTTTATTGGGAGGGGGCAGCATCCCAATTATCCATTGGGAAGATAAAATGCATAGATAAAAATCAATAACAGTAGATTATAAGTTATTAAGTCCCAAGTGGTGTTCAAATAACCTTCCTAAATTAGAAATGTGACCCACTTATTTTCAGGGGGTTTCTATCTCTCTCTTAAAATCCATTTAATTTTATTGCCTTTCCTGCCAAACTGGAACTTTTAAATGGCTTGTTGACTTGACCTTGAGGGAGAGACGGGAATGGCATGGAGCAGATAAGTCAAACTACCTCTACTACCTCTCCTCAAATTTCAGGGGAAATAGCTCAATGAACCCAAGAGTCTTGGGAATTAGCACTGCGCCACCCCTTCCATCCCTACGCTACTTCCCAGCCTAGGCAGATAATAGTAAGGAGTGCAATTACTAATCAGAAAGGGCCTGGTTTCCTTGCTATCACCAAGCCCAAATGCTGACCAACTGTCAGGAAGACCCAAGAACCCCAGAATCATAATCACCCACCAGGTTACTGATCCTGATTCCAGCCCAGCCCCCACAATCATCATCCCAGGAAGCAATCTCCATGGAGATGCGGCTTGGCAACAGCTGTTAAAGATAAGAAAGAAAAGGTTCTCACCACCAAAGTCCTTGGCATTGTCACGTGACTCAACATCAGAAATGAATATTATTTTATCAGTGGAAATGACATACAATATCCATGACTATTTTCTTTTACTGCTGCCCCTTAAGGACCACAAGACCTCTGTCCAACTTGTAGCTGAAACCTTCAATATAGATTATCTTTCCTTTAAGAATGTGAACTTCTTTAGAGCTACAGTTATATTGTTTTATTCATTTGTATCCCCAAGTACTCTTCCCTAAGTACATGATTAAGAAGTACATTTTTATTCATTTGTTCATTCACCTGTAATTTATCTACAGGAATGTCTTTTATTTCAAAATAGGATTTTTTCTACAGTAGATAACCAAAGGGAAGGAGGGGTAAAAAGACAAAATAGGATACAAGATGCTATAGACAATTCCATAAAGAAAGCACAGAATGAGTTTTCCACAATTCAGATTCTAAAGTGACTTCTGTTCTGTTTTCCTCTGGTCATTTCCACTGCCATGTTTCAGCTTGGGCTATAACTAAGGTGAGGTAATGAGAGCTTTGCCTCAGGGTACCTAAATTTAAATAGTACTTTCAGTCTTTTGACAACATGGAGGTAACTGGACATCCCTTCCTTGACTCTAGCAGGAACTTGGTAACCCAGGATTGCCACTATTACCCCTAACCGAGTCTAGGGCACTTTTATGCCACTATCCTCAAATATAAAAATGTTTAGTTAATCTATTCTTGTATGCTTCCTCCCCAACTTACTTCTTGAAGGGAAGACTGATACCAGGAAATAGAGAATCACTGAATGATATGGCTGGAAAGGACAATAGAAGTCTCAGGATTTTAGACTGAGAGATGAAAAGCACCATTAATGTACATCTCACCCTCTCGGTCTCCAGCTGAGAAACAGAGGCAAATATTACTGAAGTGAGGGAGGATTCTGGCTCTAGTTCTTAAACTCTTGATCTGGTATTGGTTTGAGTCCATGTGATGCATCATATGGAATATTTGTTGAGAAAACCACTGAAATGCTCCAGGAAAATTATTATCCACCTAAATCTTAGTGTTTCCAATTAATTCTTTTTAAAAAACCCCAACTTTCTGACTTAGAATAGATATTTAGTATAATTTTTTAAGGCAGAAGAGTGGAAAGGAATGTCTTCGTTTTTATGGTTTGTTTCTGTAGCCCCAGAGCTTATCTCCAGTAAGTATTTACTAGGTAGTTCTTGATTAACTGATTGGTAGGGCCCTCATTAATGCTTGTTGAACTGTATGTGCAAGGCACTGTACCCTAGGCAAGGGAGCTATGAAGAAAGAGATGAGATAAGCTCTCCTGGGCTTTATTATCTAATGGCAGAACATCAGAGCCAAGAGCCAAAGGGGAAGTCTAGTTGATGTGCTAAGAGAAACTGTATGAGGAAATGATCCCTTTTAGCTGAGAAAGGCATCATGAAGGAGATAACATCTGGGGAGAACCTTGAAGGAAGGAACAGTTGGAAGTAGGGAGTGGCGAATCCATTTTTGACTTGGAAAGCACCTTAAGTAAAAGCACAGAAACCTCAGAGAGCAGGGGAGGAATCAAAGAATGGAGAAACAGAAAAGCCATCTAATCAACCCCTTCATTTTACAGTTCAAGAAGTGAAGACCAGAAAGTTCAAAGAGATTTGCTTAGTATCACCAAAGAAATTCAGAGTTCACAACTTTCTAGCTTGAAGGAAAGTTGGAGGCCAACTTGTCCAAATCCCTTAATTTGCAGTTGGAATAATTGAGGCCAAAGATGTTCAGTGATTGGTCCAAGGTGACACAGGGACTGAACCCACGTTCAGTCTAACTCCTAACTCCATATCCTTCCATCTTTTCCATGTACCTCTGAGAAGTGTGGGCAGGGGACATCTCATATGTTCTGAAGGCAACCACTTTGAAGGTAACCATTCTTATCCAAGTTCACTAGCTGTGATAGCTAACCTACTCTCAAGAAGAGAGCATAGAGAGAGAGACAAGTCCATAACTGAGAACATTCTTGAGAGCCGAGAGTTATAATAAAAAGTGTTAAATCTTGAAAGTCCCTCTTATAGAGTAAGGGACATAGGAAAGTATTTCACGTTAGAGGACTTGGGTTCAAATCCCATCTCTGTCACTTAACACAAACAGAACCTTAGACAAGACACTTTACCAAGAGGGGCCTCATAAAACGATGAGCTTGGATGTGAGATCTATTCTAAGATAGATCCTAAAATAAAGTTTTGATGAGAAATAACAAATATGAAGTGGGAGTCCCCCTTCTACTTAAAAAATGTGTTAGGTCCAATGGTATACTTTAAGGAAATAGCATGCCTACAACTAATGTCCAATCTCATTTTTTTCTGAGTATCTGACTCTCTCTGGGGATGAGGGTAGGGGCTGTGGTAAACAGACAAAGAGTTAAGGAATGACCGGTTTTCCAGATGCACTGGGGAAAAGGCAGTATTAGAAACAGTTGTCAAAATAGAAAACTGATGAGCTCTATTCTTCACTTCATTTCCCCCCAACTCCTGGATGTAAAGTCTGCCCACAAATCAGTGGGAACTGGGAACTTTATTTGGAAAAGGATCTTTCCCTTTATTTTCCAAAGCCCTGAGCAAAAAATTCCTTAAGTGGATACGGAAGCTTTTGGAGTGTTTCCTTTGCCCTCCTCAACTTGGCATAACTCAGGCATGACAACATGGGAGGTTTGTTCCTTCTTCCATCACTTAACAGTATAAGGGAGATCCTGTGTGAATTTTGCTAAGCCATCAACAGGTAAGCTTTTCAGGTCCGTTCTACTTGTCTACTCAGCAGTTTCCTTAATGCCTAATGAAAACAACCACCACTACCAACAACGCAACAAATAACTCCCTTGCCTGTTTCTTCCCCTCAGTCTCTAAAAGATGCAGCATAAGCTCCGGCAAGGCACGCCACAGCCATTCAATTATCCCAAATACCAGAAGTCCATAAAAGAACATTTTGTTACAATTGCTTTTTTTTTAATTTGTGTGAAACAGCACGCCTTAGCTCATCAGCCCTCCCAACTTTTCTTGCCTCCTGCTCCCCAGATCCCGAGCAGGAATATCCCAGGGTTCTCTTTGGATGGAGCTCAGCTCTCAGATACCGATTTTATCAACGTTGCCATCATTCACGGAAAAACCAGACTAAGCTTCTATCTACATAATTCTGCAAAAGCACCTCGGAGAGCGCAGGAAACAGACACAATGATGCCTCACTCAAAAGTCCCAAAGGCAAAAATGAAGGACAGAATTCACTGCTGTGGCAGAGATGAACATCCAGATGTTCAATATTCGATTTTCCCAAGACTTCCCTGTTCATCCCGAAGGGTTTTTAAAGAGACAAATGCCTATTTGTGACTGCCCCCCCCAAAGAGATGTCACAGCCAACTAAGCTGCAGGAATTGTTTTGTACAGCCCACACAGAGTAAGTGGAGAAACTAACCCAACTCAGCCCGAATTGTGAGATCTATAAAATTTACATTTACCCCCACAGGAAGCAGATGGTGAGTTTCATAGAAGGCATAAAACAATATAGGGTGGAATGCTTCCCAGTTTAAGGTTTGGAGGCAGGTTTCTTCCTAGGGGACAATAGGAGTAAAACCCAAAAAATAAAAATAAAAAGACCTGCTACACTCTTTGCCCCTTCTCCTTTGGGGAAAGAAAGACTCACCTGGCTTTAGAAAGAGGGCAGGAGCCTGGAGATCCATTTTGATAAGCAAATCCTAAAATCCCATGGCCCCAGCACGCCCATCTTTGCTATCGGTGCACAAGATGGGAAGATGCTCCAGAGTATGTTGGACTCTGCCTGTCCTACAAAAACACATCTCATTCACTTGTATGGATCTCTTTATTGTGGTTGACATGGGCTGGCCCAGGGGACTGTCTTGTTGTACCATAAAGATCCTTTAACAGGCACCACCAATGAAACATTTAATCCAAGCCTCAGGATCAAATGGCTGCTCTTGCCCGTGACAGTGATCGAAAAAATCTATTCTCCAATTAAATAAATGCATGCAAAGCAAGGACTGTTTATTATGTCTTTTAACATAGTTCAGCTGCTCTGGAATGCATCCAAGAGGCTTCATATTTTATTTAAAAAAATACAGAGTCCAAGTCATCCCACTTTCCCTCTCATGGCTTATTTCAAACATCTCTCTGGAAGAAAACTATCTCTTTCACCTATATGACATGTGTAGTCTGTGTTTGGATAAGGGAAGCATGTGTCACGCCCAAAGAGCCATTACTCAGCCCCATGCACACATGGTGTTGCTGGCTGTGCTCTGCCTCGGGTAAGAGGTCAGAATTTATTTGGAGGACATTTTTATCTATTGGGAGAATGGATGCTCAATCATGTTCTAATTCAGCAGAGTTGGGCAAGGGAGCATGAGGCAGTACCTTACTGCCAGTGGCTAAATATAGCTCACACACACACACACACACACACACACACACACACACACACATATCACCAAGGACGTGCCAGACACTGTGCTAAGTACTTTACAATTACTAGCTCATTTCATCCTCACAATAGCTTTGCAGGGTAGGTACTCTTTCCCCCACCCCCATTTCACAGATGAGGAAACTGGGACAAATAGAGGTTAAGTGACTTGCCCAAGATTACATAGCTAGCAAGTGTCTGAGGCCAGATTCAAACTCAGGTCTTCTTGATTCCAGCTCTGGCTCTCAATCCCTTGTACTGTTCCAGGAGACCAATAAAAAAAAATCCCCCTCCCCAAAGTAAGTACTTCCTAATGACAGAAGATGATAGAATAACAACGGACCACAAGAAATTCAAGTTTATGTGCCCTTGTATTATGGGACTACATTATTGCCTTCTGAAACCAGGATTAAGAGGTTCATATTTAAAGCAGAAAGGGAGCTTTGATCCCACACTGCATAGCTCAACACTATCATTTTTCTGATGAGGAAACTGAGGCACAGAGAGAGGAAATGACTTGCTGAAGGCTATCCAGCTAGTGAGTGGGAAACTAGGACTCAACTTCTGACTGCAACGCCAGTGGTTATTCTACTCTAATGTGAAGCCGTCATAGTTGAAACAACTTTCAAGTTGACATGGATGGCTATACATCACCCAACTGCTACATTCAAAGGAAGCATTTATGAAATACAAATTAACTCAAGAATCCAAATGCTAAAAGGTGCTAGAACAAAGAGCTAATGGGGGAAGGTAGAAAGATCCAACAGATATACATTTTCCAAAAAGAGTTACAAAGCAATGGCGGGCACTTCCCCAAGCATCCTGGGGGAATTTATTCTGAGTGCAGTTCTGTTGGCTCTAAGTGTCAAGGCACATGTGAAAGCCTCAGATCATCTACTTCAGTTTGCTTCTTACCTCAACTTAATGGATTTTTAATGCTTAAAAATCTCCCCATGGCTGGGGTAATTTGTCCTTTCATGCAGATTAACTATGGATTTTAATTACTGTTTTCTGTCATTTGGTTAACTAATATTTTTCTGATAACTCACAACAGGAGCGCTAGATTGAAGTGATTCCCTGCACCAGGTCAATTGAAAAGGATTGTTTCTGGAGATCAATGAATTCTGCTGTCATTAAGTCAGAAGGCAAAGTGCTAATGGACCAGCATCAGAGAAATCGCTTTCCCCTTATGTCAAAGAATCCTGAAATAACCTGGAGAACAATCTCCACAAACCTCCATTTCCATTTTGACTTTGGCATTATTCAGAGGGGAATTATTCATCCGTTTGGACCTATTTTAGCAGAAGAAAATGAACCTAAATCAGTTCTGGCTTCTCTTCCAAAGTGCTCTCCTTCCTTATAGGATGTCATTTAAAATAAAACAGTGCGACATACGACTTTTGCTTAGCACACTACCTGACACACGGCAGGTGCTTAACAAACGTCAACTGACTGAGACTCAACTTTAAAGAAGGAGCAGAACAAGAAATTCCCAAATGAAATGAAGGAGGTTCTTCTTGCCCCACCTAATTTCATTTTGCAGAGTACATGTTAGTAGCTTGCGTAGTAAAATAGAGAGACTGTGGTCATGTAGAATTTCATCCTATTTCCTCCCGGTATTTTTGAGTTATTTATTTGGGAAAAGATTCAGATCCATTCAAATGTAAGCTTCTTGAGGGCAGGCACAGTCTTTTGCCTCTTTTTGTATGCCCAATGCTTATCAAAGACTGGAATATAGTAGATGCTTAAAAAGAGTTATTGACTGATTGATGGAGATCATCCATACTTATAAATCTTTTTTGATTGCTCTTTCCAGGTACTTCATTTTCCCCTGTTCTGCCCAAATTTCCAATTACCAAAAGACCTCAGATAAGAATTCCTCTTTGATTTTTAGTTTTGTCCGTGTAAGAAACTCCCCGGTGTAGGAATTCGGTCTCTCTTTGTAGCAGATCAATGACTTGTCCACAACCAATAGTCTCCAAGAGCTGTGTTGGGCATTAAGATGTTAGATGAGTTGCCTCCACAGTCACTATGTGTCAAGAACGGGACTTGAACACCCTGGCTTTAGTGACCACTCTGTCCATTTATGGCACACTCTCTACCATCCTTATCTTATGAATGAGATGTCTCATGCAAGATTGAAAAATATACATGAAAAAGGGTGAATTCAAATTCACATCTTTGGGCCATCCAAAGCCCTTCTCTGTTTTCTGTGGCACATGCCCTCTTCCTTTATGATTTGGAGAACTTAATTACTTGATGCTCTAGTCTGGACGAAGCTGTTTGGTTGCTGTTGCAAATAGAGGCTTTCAGAGCATGTGGCATTTAGGTCCCTCATGAATGTCTGTGGCTGTCAGGCTCATTTTTATGATGAAAAATGAAAACCAATGAAAAGTAAATACAAGAGGCTGAAAAGTTACCAAGGAAATTTGTGGAATAGGTCAGCCTGCTTGGCTCCAAAATCTTAACAAATCTCCAGCAAAGGTCTAATATCTGTCATGGATTCGGTATTAATTTTGGCAATCTAGTGAGTTCCCAACAACTTTAATTGGATTATTAAGCCTAAGGAGGTGCTTCTTGACACAGCGGAGTCAGGGAGGCCTGCACTGAAGTCCCACCACTAGCCCAAACTGCCCATGTGACCCTGCGTAGATTACTTAACTTCTGAGTGTCTCAGGTAACTCTCTAAGGATATATATAAATGGAAGGGAATGTACAGGTCAGCGCGTGTTCAGAAAGTTCCTCACCAGTTTATTAACATACTGAAGTCCCAATTCTGCTCAAAAACAAAAGCTATTATTACTTGTTTTGTTTTTTTGTTTTTTTTTTTAAAGCCCGGAATCCAGATGGGTAAGTCACAAGACGATGAAATCAACCTGTTTTTAAAAAAGTTGTTTTTCATCCTTTTAAAAAAAGGGAGATTTGAATAGATATTGCAATGGCATTGAATGGGAAGACTTCAGTTCTTTGGGGAACTCTGGGAGTATTCCCCAATAATGAGCCTGAGTACTTGTGTCAAAAGTAGCTTTTGGAGTCCCTGAGATAGCCAGTTCCCTGAATGTCTTTCGGCTCTTCTTTGTCAATGCTGCACAATGAATACATCGGCTCTAAGATCCATTCTTTAGAGGAGCCATTTGGAGGTGGGCCCACTTTTGTTTGCCTGACTTTCACAAACATGCTTGAAGCTAGTGAGGGTCTCTTCACCATGATTAATGGCCTCCCATTGGGTATATGGAAAACTTCCCAGCCCCGTTCCCTTGAGAATGCTGCATGACATGGATTTCTAGGCAAAGCTAGATTAAAAGAGGAGGAGTAAGAGCTATAGTCCACCTACCCCACAGCCATCCATTATATACAGTTATAAATCAAAGTTTTCAGCCAGAACAAAGACCAATGGGCCAAACAAACAAGGGAATCCACGGCAAATTGTTTGGAGGCCTAAGAAAACTCTTGACAGGAGACAATGGAGTTGGCAAAGGCACTGTCAATACCACTCAAAAGTCCAGCTGATTTATGAAGAGTTAGGCAGGGTGTATCAAATGCCTAGAAGATGAATTTAGAAAGCAGCAACTGGAAAATGCGAATGACTTAATGTAAGGAAGAAATGAAGTTATCATAGAATATGTGGAATTAAGTCTAATAACAACATACTCATCCTTAGGTATTTTATTTCCACTCTGAGTTGCTGGTCCTGAGAAGTCAGTTTCATTAAAGACTAATATAAACATGTCTTCTTTTCAGGGCATTTGCTGTGGTCTTTCTTCCCACCCTTCCTCTGAGTTCTCATTTGGGGTTCCTAACTTCCTCGCCATCTTGATTCTATCACAGGAATCATTTATTTTTACTTATTTCAGATACCACTTCGGTATCCTCTCACTTAAAAAAAAAAACCAATATTTTAAACAGAAAAATAAAGGAAAATGTTGCCTTTAGCTAAAATAAATGGAAAGAACATTGGACGGCAAGATAGGTGGTAGAAGGAATGAAATTAAATAAATGATGTTTTAGTTTAACAGCAAGAACTCCCATTTTTAAGACTTCACTTCCATGGAGCCTGAAACAACACCACTGGCAATATCATTACATTCTAAAGAATATGTTTTACCAATGATAACTTGAAAGTCAACATTTTCATAGAAGATATTAAGGAGATGCATGACTAGATTAGAGGAGGAAGAAGTTGTAATGCAAGACTGAGGGACAAAAGGCAGAGCAAAAATGTTACAAAGATGATCAAGGAAAAGTAAAAAGAATGAGGCGACATCTTAAGGCATTAGGAAGACCGAAGGGTGTATGGAAGGGCATGAATAAAGTTACACAAGGGGAAAAGGCTTGGAGAGGGTAGGACAACAGAGCCACTTAAGTCAATAGAATGTTCTAGTAATTAGAGGTAAAAGAAGAGGAGAGGGCAGATCTTTCCTGTTATCCTCATATTATGACTGAAAGTTGTAAGAGACAAGACCCCACCACAATTCCATAAAACCTGATCTGTAACCCATCTTGCTGCCTCTTTTTTACTTGGCTGGCCTGAGAATCAGATAAGATGGTACACATGTAACCTTAGACAAATTAATGCAACCAATTAAATTTAATTCAACCATTATTTACGAAGTTGCTTCTCTTGACAAAGTCCCTTTGAGCCAATTCAGACCTAGACTTGGGGCCAGCTCAGTGACCTAAGGGATGGAGCACTAGGTCTTGAGTTGGAAGACCTGGGTTCATATCTACCCTCAGAAGGTTTTAGCTGTGTGACTCTGGGGATATCACTTAACCCCATTTGTCTAACCCTTGCTCTTCAGTCTTAAGAGTTGTTACTAGGACAGAAAGTTAGCGTTTAAGAACAACAACAACATAGTCTTGCTTGAATTGATCTTGGCACCACCTCGAGAGCACTTCCCAAGCTCACCTCACCAAAATCCATGTCCATATACTTTACTACTCTATGACTTTTCCCTTCCTCTGTCATCTCCTGGCTTGCACAGAAGTACTTGCAAGTGAATTATGTTCTGCTGGTCAGTGGCTGGTGAGTAAGACATTTTTCACTTTTTGACTGTTATTTTGGTAGAAAAGAGTGAATAATACAAGATGAGAGTTATAGATGGATTGCGATTGCCATCCCAGATCTCATGACATTAACTTTCCTCCAAAAATCTACTACTATTCTTTTTAGCAAGTTTATTTCCCCCTCATTATATGCAATTTTTTTTTATATTTAGGGTTGGGTTTTTTAAGATTTTGAGTTCCAAATTCTTTCCCTCTCTATCCTCCCCTCTCCTTCACATGATAAGCAAAAGGATATAGATTTTACATGAGCAATTATGTAAAACATTTTTTCATATTAGTCATTTGCAAAAAAAGAACTCATATTCTGAACTTCTCTATTTCCATGAAGGGCACTACCCCCTGAGCCAGTCTTCCAGATTCACAACCTTTCTTCCTTGATTCTTCCTCCCAGAAAATGATCTCTTTAAAGATTCACCAATATTGATGGTCTTCTATTATTCATCATTCTTTTTGATGCCTCTGCAACCTTTATTACTGTGGATCCCCCTCTTCTCCTGGATTCTCATTCTCTCTTTTCTTTTTCTTTTTTTTTAAACCCTTACCTTCCATCTTGGAATTAATACTATGTACTGGTTCCAAGGCTGAAGAGTGGTAAAGGCTAGGCAATGGGGGTTAAGCAACTTGCCCAGGGTCACCCAGCTAGGAAATATCTGAGGCCAAATTTGAACACAGGACCTCCCATCACTATTCCTGGCTCTCAATCCACTAAGCCACCCAGCTGCTCCCCTCATTCTCTCTTGTCTAACTTGTTTGAGACAACATAAATGTATCAACTAAAAATGATGAGATATAGAATTTCTTAAGCTTTTAAAATATTTTCTAAATTAGGAGTTTCAGGGAATTTTGAACCAATTCATTAACAAATTAAAAAAGCATATCATTCAATTAAATTGTAAGAACAGCTGACTGACATGATAGAAGATAGCAATTTATTAGACAAATTTCAATGAAAATTGTTATATGATCAGTGGGTGGGATTGACCAGGGAGTATTGTGATTTAATAAGTGCAGCCAATGATACATGTCTTCCATTTAAATCTAGGGATCTTTGTTAACTTTGTAAATCTTTCAAACTCAAAATCACAAAAAACACAAAATATAAAAGGTAAGATTTTTCAAAAATAATGAAGTTTATCCAAAAACATTACTATTACTAAAGTTTTGTTATAGATAAATTCGAGAGAGCATAAAAGTTTCTTAGTCATTAATAGACACAATATTATTTTCAAAATATTCATCACTATCACACTTTTAATTTCCATTTCCTGTCATTTTAGGTACAAAATTATTAGTCCTGTAGTAAATGTACTTAATTTATACACAAGCAAATACACATATATCAGTGTTTGCTCAAAAATATTTTAGTGATAGGAGTGAACAATCAAAAGAAAATTTCGAGACTTGTGTGCAAGAGCTGGGCTTACAGAGACAGTTAGAGAAAGAATCTAGGTCCTCATAGAGTTTTTATCTAAAGGGTTACAACTGTTATTAGAAAATGGAATATAAAGTGTGAATAAAATTGCTACAGTCTGGAAAAACCTCTGATTTTTCTAGTCTCATCCAAAAGTGGTCTGTCTTTCAGTTACGTTGCATTTCCAGCTACATTCTGCTTTAACCCCTCTCTCGAATCTCATCTAGTCATTTAAGTTAAGGAGTCATAGTCCCATTCTGCTCTTAGGATGAGCTATAGTCTACTAATCTTATAGCTAATGAGCCTCATAGAGCTCTGCCTGTGACCTCAGGGGCAGATCACCAATCAGGCATACTTGAGCAGGACCTCCCACTCTAATAAAATGTCTGGAGCAGCGCTGATACTTGGGTTGTGCAAAATGGCAACTTAGGATTCTTGAACAGTCCTGGATGCCTCACCTGATGACCATTCTGCAAAGGCATCCCCCGTTTATTCCTTTTGCCTGACTTTAAAGGCATCATGGAGTAGAGGACTGGGTCATAGACATAGAGAAAGAAAGACCTAGGTTGAATTCCTGCCTAAGAAACTGAGAAGATGGGTTTAACTCTTCCTTGCCCATTTTTAGATGTAATCACCAAAAGTGTACACACTCCACTTAATCTTTAATTGGGGGATATCTGGAACCCATGTGCGTGCAATAGGGGGGCGATGATCAGAACCCACTGACTGTCCCTGGGAAGTCCTAAGCAAAGCTTTAGCTGTAATTGGTACATGTAAAAGTGGAGGAAGACACAGGAAGTGACATAAAATAAGCGTCTTTAAAAAGGAGTTCCAACTTCCTGTGAAGAGTTCTTCCTTCTTTGGAGTTCTGAGTTTGAGTTGGAGGCTGATGAAGAATCTGCTTACTCTCCCTTACAAAACTGACTGGCTCAATGACCTATCATGTCACTCCTTGTCTATCTGGTTCAGTTTCCTCATGTGTAAAATGAGAGAGTTGGATTCAGTGGCCTCCAAAACCCTTCCAGTTCAAATCAAGGTCCTATAAAGTGACTTTCGCAGGATCACACAACTAGTAACTGAATGAGACAGGATTGAAATTCTGGCTTTATTCATTCCATGTCCAACACTCAATCCACTCTTATTACTTTTAGCACTGACTAATTGTCTAATTTTCTTGTAGCCCATTTTAATCTTACGACATATGCTGACAAATGTAATACAAGTACTATTATCTCCATTTCATAGATTACAATTCTAAGGCCCAAGAAAGATTAAAATTCTCATTTCTAGAAGGTGTCAGACTGGAGAGTTAAGCCCAGAGCTACTCCTGATCGCAAATCCCGCACCATATGCCACAGGTTTGTTTTGTTTTTCCCCAAAGAAAAATGTTTTTTATAAAAACAAAAGGAAAAACTAAACTAGCCGCAGGCTAAGTGGATTACTTATTTTAGGACTTGCCATTCAAGTGCAGCAATTTCATCTTGGGACTATTTGGGTTTCAATTACACCCTATCTAACAGCTACATAAACTTTGATTGTCAGCACAATCCTGTATTCTACCTTGCTATGGTGGCATACCTCTAGTCATCCTCTCTAGGTGCTCACAGCCCCATTCTGCTCTCAGAATGTCCATATCTTTACTAATCTTCTAGTCAATGAGCTTCATTAATCTAGAGTGGGCACAGCTGATGCTGTTGCAGGCATCTTACAGTATAACTTTATATTTAAAGGGAGATCTTCAATGGCTTTCTAGTTTGTCATGATACTAGCATAAAATGTTATTGCAATATTTATTTTAGAGAGTGTGAGAGAAGCTTATGTTTATTGGGATAAGGTGATTTATGCTGAAGCATTTGACTAGGGACTAAAAAAAATGTAGCAATAATGAGTTGACTTTTGAAATCTATACAAAAATTCAGCCGAGAAGAAATAGGCACATTAAAGACTGGAAATAAAGCACAATGATCTGGAAAAAGATGCTCACAAAAATCTCCATAGTGCAACAAAAGGGGGGAAATGTCCAAACAATGCCAAGAGGGCCACTAAATAATACCTGAATGGCCTTACTCAGATGAGGTAAGAATCAAAGGAGATAAAAAAGTAAAACTGCAAACCTCATAGAAATGCTTGCTAGGATTATTGTTATTATTACTATTTAAGCCCTTGTCTTCTGTCCTAAAGTCAATATAAATATTGGTTTCATGGCAGAAGAATGGAAAAAGCTAGACAATTTGATCTAAGTGATTTGGCCAGGGTCACACAGCTAGGAAGTGTCTGAGGCCAGTTTTGAACCCAGGACTTCCTCACTTGGCATTGTTTTCTATTCATTAAGTCACCTAGCTGCCTCATGATCATTCTTTGTGTCAAAATTTATTTAGATAAGTACACATGAAACAATATATTCAATAATATAATATATATATTATTTTTTATAAACATATAACAAATATGTTTGTCCAAGAGAAACACATTCTCAAATTAGTTATGTCCAAAAATCTATGCTTCATTCTTTTCTTCACCTTCCCTTCTACCTCTCCCCTCTCCCCAAGAAGGTAGGTAATATGATATAGATTCTACATATATTATCACATAATACATATTTCCCTGTACATCATGTGAAACAAGATACATATTGATTACATTAGAGAAAAATTCATGGAGAAAATAAAGTGAAGAATGGTATTTGTCAATCTGCATCCAGATTCTGTTCCTTCTATGGCAAACTGTGATGATGATGATGATGTTGATGGTGATGATGATGACAATGATGATGATTATTAACTAAATACAAATTCACCTACCGGTGTATCACCTATCCATCCCTGTAGATAGTCACTCAACAAGGATTTTAAAAACATTGACTATGTGTTACACACTGGGCTAAGAGCCGGGAACACCAAAAACATGGGGGGAAGCGGGGGACAAAAAGGCATTGGCACTCCCTTCCCTCGACGAGCCCACATTCTAATAAGGAAGACAACATACAAGGAAATGTGACAATAAAAGATCTATAGTATAAATGGAAGTTCACTTCAGAAGGAAGGTACTAGAAGAGTATTGTAGAGGGGGCTGGCCAAGGTCTCCTTGGGTTTTCAGCTGGGGCTTCAAGTAAAGTAGGAAGTGAGTGAGAGGTCATGGGAAGAACTTTCCAGGCATGGAGCATAATATGGAAGGAACATCAGGGAGGATATTTTAGCTAGATTATATATAGAGTACACAGAGGGGAATTAAGGGCAAGATCTTTGATGATCTAATTATTCCCCATGGATTAGATTGCCATTTTTATGCAAATACTTTTCAGATCCTCCTTATCTAGTCGCAATCTCTCTCATAACTTCCAATCGCATATCACCAACTGTCTACTGGGCAGTTGAATGGGGTGTCCATTAGGCATCTTGCTTCAACATGTCTAAAATAGAACTTATCTTTCAGTCCAAACCTTTCCCTTTTCCAATTTTCCCTAGTACTACTGTGGGCATCAGGATACCCTTATCAGCCAGATTCACAGCCTACATGTCATTTCCAACACTCATTTAACGTACCCAATCTATTACCAATCCTTGTTGTTTCTAACTTTGCAGTGTTTCATTTATGTCTCCTCTCCATTCAATAGTCACATATAAGGTTTCATTGCATCATCCCAGAACCACTGAGAAGGCCTAGAAGAGTCCCCTGCCTCAAGCTTCTCCCAAATCCAATCCAGTCCATTTTTACACTCAGCTGTCAAAGATCTTCTCAGAGCATAGATCTGACCCTCTCATCACCTCTTCCTCATGACTCCTCTCCAGTAAACTCCAATGGTTCCATGTTACCTCCAGATCAAATATAAAATCCACTGTTTGGATGTTAACCAACATGGCTCCTTCCAGCCTTCTTATATTTACTTCCTCTATTGACTTGAAGACTCAGTGACACTGACCTTACTCTTCCATCTCCATAACATCCCATCTCCTAACTGTGCCTTTTGGCTCTCTCTCCTCCCCACTAGACAGTTCAAAACCCACCTTTTTCTAGAGGCATTCTCTAGTACCTTCCTTTGCTAGTTCCTTCCTCTAAGATTAGCTCCCATCAGTTACACACACACACACACACACACACACACACACACACACACACACACACACACATATATAGGTCCATAGTTGTCTGCATGTTGTCTCTTACCCTTGATGGTGAGCTCCTTGAGGGCAACCACTATGTTTTCCCTTTTGTTATATCCCTGTGTGAGTAGCACAGCACCTGACACAAAGACAAATGTTTGATGATTGCTTGATAAATTGAAGGAACCAAGCCAGGAGGGCTATTTCTTTTTAACCTTTGTATTAGAAGTATTCAGCACAGCACACCTGCTGTGTACTCAGAGGTGCAGCAGAATTAAATTGTAAGTAGTCTTTCTCCAGTAAAAATATCAATAATTCACTGTTCCTGAACTACACCAGAATTTATGCATTGGTATATGTCTAGAAGGGATGAAGTGCTCAAAGGATCAAAGACTTAGAGATGAAAGTGACTTTAGAAGGTTAGATGGTCTAACCCTGCCATTTTTTTAGATGTGAAAAGTGAGGTCTGGATCAAGTGGTTTGTCCAAGGTCAATAGTAGGAGGTGAAGTCAGGATTTGTACTTGGGTGCTGTGACTCCAAATTCAGTGTTGTAAAAGATAACACATTTAGTTACAACTGTATCTAAGTCAATAAAGAAAACCAACAGGGGGAAGCTAGGTGGTTCAGTGGATTGAGAGCAAGATCTAGAGACGGGAGGTCCTGGGTTCAAATCTGGATCAGACACTTCCTAGCTGTGTGACTCTGGGAAAGTCATTTAAGCTCCATTACTTATCCCTTACTTCTCTTCTGCCTTAGAATCAATACTAATACAGAAGGTAAGTTTAAAAAAAAACAACAACAAAGGAAGAAAAAGTATATTAAAATGTAACTCCCAACCAATTACTTTAAATTCCACGTGACCAATTTGGACTTTGAGGAACACATAAAGGAAGCCCTAAAGATCAATGATATTTGAGTATTGTATTTAGCATATTTGATATATTTATTAATATCAATAATGACAAAATTATTTTAAGGAAATGCATATTAAAGAGTCAATATATTATTTTTAGGATTCAAATAACCTGTCCATTTGGTGATTGGAAGGATAGTTTATATTTCCCATGGACAAGAACCAGTAGGTTAGTGGATAGGTCAAAGTGAGACTTGGGATAGTATGTTCTACTCACTGTTTGTTGACTAGTTCCATACCTAGTGACATTAAACAAGAGGTTAACAATTTCTGAATGCCTCATTAGGTGAATCTTCATGCAATGACCTGGCATCATATCATTGGGCATATATGTGTAATAGTGGTTAGAATACCATATTAAACTCAAGAAGACCTGGGTTCAAATCCAGCCTCATATCTTTGCTGTGTGGCTTTGGATGAATCACATAACCTCTCAAGTTTATCTCAATTTCATCATCTATAAAGTGGTCATAATGATAGTCCCTATCTGTCAGGGTTGGAGTAAAAATTAAGTGATTTAACAATTTTAAAAATGTTTAATGGTTTCTAGCATACAGAAATCACTTCATAAATTTTAGATATTATTGTGATCTACTATGAGGCAATATATTTGACTCAGGTTAAAAGAATTAATCAACATCACTTGAATGAGGAATTACTACCCAGGGAATGTATATAATGCCATTATACCCCATTGGTCTCAACTAATGGCTATCAAAATGTAGCAAATTATTAAGATTTTTCCCTATGTTAGCATTCTAATTCTCAAATTAGTGCCTTGTTTTCTTAATTGATTTCTTGTTCAGTATTCAGGAAGGACTAAGAGTGCATCAAAATGGTACTTGATGAGCCTGACAAAGTGATAAATTGTGTTTGTGTTTCCTCCTTGGTTACTAAGACTAATTGTTGTTTTCTTAATGGACTTCCAGTATACCCAAATCCTCTAGTTTAGACTTTCAAATAAATAAGCCAGTAGGCAGAGAATACAGGCGTGGCCCTCTAATTTTCTGATTACATATAGACAATGGCCAAGTGATGGACTTGAGTGTTTGTCTTCCACCCTCCACTTCTGTAGAGTGGTAGGCTCCGGAGAGCAAGATTTTATTTTGTCTCCCAGAGAACACCAAGATCTAATTCTGCAAAGATGGAAACCATCATTTGGCTATTTTTCCCAACCTAATTTATCTCAAATCTAAAAATAGAATAAAAAAGAACTCTTCCCTCTATAAATGATTCACTAGTAAAAATATTTTCTTAGCTGGAATACGATAATGGCAGAGAGAAATTGTGAGAGATATTTTTTCGTATCTACTTTAATAAGTGTATGGCCAAGAAGGGATCTGCAAGGTATTAGTTCAGGCATGCCCCAGGCCCATGATCCATCTTTCAGCTCCTTTGTCACTTCTAGACTGACAGCTAAATTACTTCATGGAGAAGGCTCCTGTAGGCTGTAACCAATAGCTCACCACCCAAACGAGTAAGTGAGGGAAAATGTGGATAAACAGAGACTTGAAAAGTAATTTCCATTAACTGAGCAAGATGGGGCAGGAGCACTGGAAGATAATCTGTATGGGAAAGCAAAGTTTGTAGTTGGGAGGAGACAAGGAAACTAAAACACACTTACCTGAGCTTTAATTTCTTGGTCAAACATGATTTTTCCCAAGGTTGGGCAGTTGGGTGGCTCATTGGATTGAGAGTCAAGCCTAGAGACGGGAGGTCTTAGGTTCAAATCTGGCCTCAGACACTTCCCAGCTGTGTGACCCTGGGCAAGTCACTTAACCCCCATTGCCTAGCCCTTACCATACAAATTATGATTGTCAATGTTAAGAACTGAACTTATGCTGCTTCCCCCTGACTCCAAATATGGTACAGGCTTCCCTTGTAAATTATGACTTTCCCCATGAAGGTTTCAATATGCCACAGGTCAGCATTAGAAATTAAATGAGAATTTTTTTGGAAGTTTTGTGGAAGTTTCAGATGACAAATGAAAGCTAGTAGATGACACGGAAAAAGTTTAGAAACTCCGAAATGCATAAAATAGGTATAATAGCCATCTTCTAATACCATATGCATGGTTTCTTTTTAAAAAATAAAATTAGTAAAACTTCTCTTGTACAACAAGGAAGGCCAGAAAATTTTATATGTTTTTTCCAGATTGCAGGGACGCTGTATCCATAACCCCCACAATGTAAATAATTCTTCTACTGAAACACTCAGTTATTCACTTTATGTCATTTAAAGTCAATATTATTCAATAAATATTTTCAGAGGGTCTTAAAAATGTAGGACATTGTTCTAGGTCTAGGGGATAGAGAAATAAAATGTTTTTTTGTTTGAGCATATGCTCTCAAAAAGCCTAATAGGAGGCTACAACATGTTCTAGATAACTAAATACAAAGTCTATAAATAGAAAATACAACGATTTTTTTCCTGTACAGACAGAAAACTAATGTCTTGAATCCATAGAAAGTCAATAAGAACTGTTGGTTGCAAACCAATTGTTAGGATTACTAGATTGTCCATAATTAGAACATGTTTCTAGAATCCCAAGATCTATGGCCAAGGAAGGACCTTAGTAGTAGTCTTCTCTTTTGGCCCAATCTAATCCAGTGCATTTCTACTCTCCCCGGTTCTAAGATCTGTTTCTAAATAGTCTGCGTAAGTCAGATTGGGACACTTTGCTATGTCAGAGATCTCTCCCAATTTATCACCCCCCCCCCACACTCATACTCTTTCTCTTTGGACTCTGGGCTACAAGTGACACCATCACCCAAAAGAAGAAGAGAACTCTTTCTTCTGGAGGTGAAATTGTAGGGGGACTGATGAATTGCCATATATAAAGTATTTAATGAATATTCCCTAACTATATATAGAATGAATACATTTAAAAATGAATTTACCTCAAAGGACCCCCACCCTAATCTTCTAAAAGCTGACAAATACTGTCCTCTCTTCAGCCACTAGCTAAATTCAAATCCCATCTATGGAATTACATATGTTATTTTGAATGAGTCACTTTCCTCCCTGGACCTCAGTTTCCTCATCTGTAAAGCAAGAGGGTTGGATTAGATGACCTTTGAGATCCTTTATAATCCTAGCTCTGTATTTCTTCTTGTGATTCTGGACAAGTTGCTTCATATCACAGGGACTCAATTTCCTCACCTGTAAAATGAACAAGTTGGACTAGATGGTCTTAAATATTCCTCCCAAGTTAAGGACAATGATTCTGGGAGCTAAGAATTCCAATGGAATTGAATTGAAGCCTCCTCAGTCTTAAGTACAACATAAATCCCTCATGGATCATTACATCCAGGAAGTCAAACTTTCTCTATTTGTGCCATATCCTAAGGTGACCTCTTCAAAAGTTCATGGATTTCCTCTCAAGGTTTATGTATTTCCTCCATAAGCTCATGTGCTAAATCTACTATGCCTTCCTATATGATGTCAACTCTGTACATATTTTTAAAACTCTTTAAAAATAAGCTTGTTAAATTACTGTTGCAGAAACAGTGAGGCAGAAGAAAAAGCTCTGAAGGCCATTCATGGCACTATGCCTACTGACCCTTTTAACCAGGAAGGCCAACAGTAGTCTTGGACAAGCCGGGACACTCCTTTGGCACTTTTTCCAAAGGAGGGCGCCTGGAGGGCAAAGCTGAGATAAGTTTTTCCCCACACACTTCCCACTTGTGTTCTTCAAATAGCTCACTTAATTGACAGCGTCTTTTCCCTTGAAAATTAACAAATCAAAAATCCTCCAAGACGTTGTCAGAAGCCGACGACATCTCAGCATCCCAAGGAGGTTTCATTACCGCCATGTCACCTTTTACCTGTCTCACACTTGTTCCTGTCTGTGCCATCCAGTGTGATGGAGGAATTCTCTGCTATTGATGGCTTTGGGTCAGATTGCCTTCTCCCTGGATTCAGCTCAGGCTTGTATGGCTGTTAAGGTCACAGGAAGGATAAAATGATCTTTTCCAAGTTGGAGCTTTTGTCTTCTCCTTCGTCTTGGTAGAGGTTAACCTCTCATTATTCTTCATAACTCCTCCCTGACCAACTGATTCTAGTGTCATCAAAAAGGATATGACCTGTTGGTGTGCATAGGAAATTGAAGGGCTGAGGTTACGAAGGAGAGATTTCCTGTTTACACTGTCCCTTTATATCAAGCCAGTGTCCAAGGCAGACAAGTCACACGTATGTGGACACACACAAACATGCATATAACACTGACACACACACAAACCAGGTAGGTCAGGAAAGATCACTGAATAAGAAAGCATTTCTATTGGGAAAGAAGGGAAAAGAGTTTCTGGACTAGATTGGGTGGTCCATATGTATGTATAGGTCTATATGACCTTATATCAGGGTTATCAGTTCATTCATGGAGGCCAATGTCACACATTTTCTATTTCAAAGCGGAACATTTATGTCAGCAATATGGCTAGCTGAAAATCATTATCATTCTTGATGATAATTTTGATCAATTTAGTGTTTGGGGTTAAATTAGCTGGTTAATTGCCTAATTCTCCACATCTTTTTACCCAAAGAACACTTGATTACAAACACAAATGGCAGCTGTCTGAGCTTTATTCCCATAATGCATCAAAAATCTAAAAAGTCGGCCAACTTGATAACTTGACGAAGACATGACATTAGGTCTAGCCCAGGGGGTCTTTGGTGACAGTAGAGTGGTTTATGGACACTTTTAACAAAATAATATTTTAAATGCCTTAAATATATGACAACAAAAGAAGTACGTTGTTTTCAAGAATAGTTTTGAAAATGTATTTTCAAAAAGGCTATTCACAGACAGTAAGTGGGGGCAAAGATGGTGGAGAACAGGCAACAACTCAATTGAACTTACTCAACATTCCCTTTGAGACAATTTTAAAATAATGCCTTGAATTGAATTCTGGAGTGCCAGAACCAGGTCAGAGTGAGACATTTCTTCAGTCTAAGGCAATTTAGGAGACTGTCAAGAGAGAGGTTGATGACGCCAGGTTAGAAATTGGTCCAGATCACAGTATATGCAGTAGCATCACCAACAGTGGGCCACGGAGGTGACTGCAGTAGAGGTAGTGACAGAAGCTTTGGGAACTCTTCACCAAGGGATAGTAAGGGAGTCAAACAACTGGTCATAAAGATCACAGAGACACCTTGCTGTGTGTAAGACTTTGTTACATTGTCTCTACTCAGTTCCCTGGTGTAGTTCTAGAGCAAAAGAGGCACATGAGCATTTGCAGCCACGGAAAAGTAGTGGCCCTAGTCAAAGCCAAGACAAAAGATAGCATTTAGGAGGGCAGGGGAGTGAGAACCTGATCATAGTTCCAAGATGGAGAAGAATGCTTACACTGTCTCACAAGAAACTGGTGCCCTGGTCTAAGGTCCAAGGCAAAAAGGACACTAATACTTGTGACTGCAGAAGATCAGGGAAATTGGCCACAGTTCCTGGGCCAAGAGGAATGCTTATGACTACAGAAGAGATTTGGGTAAAGATTATATCAAAGGCTAGGAAATAAGTGACTACACCTCTCCTTGGGTCATGCCACCTTAGAAACACAAAAAACTTATAGACCCTCAGAACAAACTGAAAATAGCAGTAGAAAAAACAAAACTTGGGACTCTGCCCTCTCTATCTGGGGAAAGAACTCAACTTTAACAGCTAAGCTAGAAAAATGAGCAAACAATAAAATGACCTGACCAGAAAAGCAAATATGGTGACAGAGAAAATCAGGACACAAACTCAGAAGAAGACACTGATGTCCAACTAGCTACAAGTGAAGCCTCAAAGGATCAAAAATGTTAACTGGACATGAGCTTGATAAAGAATTAATGGAAGAGCTCAAAAAGATTTTAAAAGTCAAATAAGAGAAGTAGAGGAAAAGTTGGTAAAGGACTGAGAGTTATGGGGTAAAGAAATGAGAGAAATGTGAGAAAATTATGGAAAAAAGTCAATAACTTGGTAAAATGACATACAAAATGCTGAATAAAATACCATCTTAAAAATAAGAATTGGTCAAATGGAAAAAGAGGCAAAAAATTCACTGAAGAAAATAATTCTAAAAAATTAGAATTTCTTGCCCAATGTATGATAATAATTCATAATTATATAGCTCTTTCCTTACAACAGTCTTGTGAAGTAGTAGTATAAGAACTATTTATCATCAGTCAAGGTGCCCTTACTGCTATTTAATCACTTCAGAAAACTCCCAGTTAGAGAAACTCCCCCCACCAATATAAATAGGCAACTCAATTATAACTCATAGTCTTAGAGAGTCACCATGAGCACTAGGAATTTTGTGAATGGTCACGCAATTAGCCTATGTCAGAGGAAGAACTTGAATTCTGACTCTAAGGCCAGTTCTTTTATATATCATACCAATGGTCTCCAATTGTTTGTTTGTTTGTTTTTTTATCTTGAACTCCTATCAGTAATTTGTTTTCATGGGTGGGTATTCTTGAAAATATTTTCCCAATGATATCTGCATAGTTGCTGCTTGGGGGTGCCTGGGTCAGGATTAGGTTATAATTACTCAAATTGGCCATATACTGCCTCAAAAGTATGTAAGCACAACTATAGGAGAATATGAATTAGGTGAAGGTAGGGTGGCACCAGAGATAAGCTCCCTGATTGACTATAATGAGAAGGGTGAGATGGGAGGAGATTTCCCATCTTCTAAATGGTTGGTCACAAATCCCTGGGGTCATTTCAGGGGCTTCAGGAGGTCCTGAATCCTACTTTGGAAATTACTGCATTACACTAGGCTACTCTTATTCCCATCTGTAGATGATAAACCTAAGGTTCTAAAAAGTTATAGTGACTTTGCTGTGTTCAAACACCCTGGTAAATACCTGAGGTGGAATTAAAACAAGTCTTTTAACTTCAAATCCTACAATCCTTCTACTATTTTGAAATAAACATAGCATAACTAAATTTATAAGCATAGATACTATAGTTGAACATGAATAGTATTTCATTTCTAGACACAATTTCCTATTGCAATTATTTGGAAAATATATTAAAACTGTAAAACCTTATTAAATGGCACCCTGCCATACCAAAGATTTGGTTCAGTGGTAAGCCAAATTATGTCCTCTGTGTCCATATATATGTGTGTGTGTGTGTGTGTGTGTGTGTGTGTGTGTGTGTGTGCATATATATATATATATATATATATATATATATATATATATAACACATCTCTTTGATTTTGATGCAACAAATTTCTAAATCAAAAAATGTTAACATAGTCAATCAGCACCAGAATAATAAAAGCTTCCTAATGTAAAAACACATACATACACATAAAAAACAAATAGAATTGTGAAATTGGAAACAAATAACTTTATGAGACATCAAGATATACTCAAAGTTAAAATAATGAAAAAAGAGAAGAAACTTTGAAATGATTCATTGGAAAAATAACTTACCTGGAAAATAAAGGAGAGAAAATTTAAGAATTATAAGAGTACCAAAAAGCCATGCTCAAAAGGAAAAACAGCCTACATAACATTTAAAAGAAATTGTCAAGGAAAACTGCCTTGATATCCTAGAATTTGATGATAAAAGAGAAATAAAAATAATCCACCAATCATCTGCTGAAAGAGTTCCCAAAATTAAAACTCATAAAAAATAATATAGCCTAATTCCAGAAATCCCAGGTCAAAAAGGAAATATTGCATGAGCAGAAAGAAACAATGCAAATGACATGGACCCACATTTGGGACCATAGAAGACTTAACAGATTCTATGTTAAAGGAGCAAAGGGCTTCATATATGATGTTGTGGAAGGTAAAAGAGCAAGGATTACAACCAAGAATAACTTATAGAGCAAAACTGTGTTTGTGAATTCCTGATGATAAAATACAAGACTCAAGAGAAGCATAAAAAGGAAAACATGAAAGCAAAATAATACAGGGAAATGAGGGACTCAATAAGGTTAAATCATTTACGTCTCTATATGGGAAGAAGATACTTTGAACTTCTAAGAACAATATCATCATTAGGGCAGTTAGAAGGAGCATATATAGGAAGGAGCTTAAATTTCATTTGACTATGATGGGATGGTCTAAAGGGTAAAAAACAGAATTCACTGGGAGAAGGCAGAAGGGAAAAGAAAGGGGAAATTATCTCACATAAAAGAAACAGAAGGAAGAGCTTTCACAATGAAGGAGAAAATGCAGGGGAGGCAGACAACCTTTCTTTCAACCTTACTCTCGTCAGAATTGGTTCAAAGACAGAATAACACACTTGGGCATAGAAATCTCTGTCCCAGTAGGGAAATAGGAAGAGAAGGGTATAAGGTAGGTTTGTGTGTGTGTGTGTATGTGGGTGTGTGTGAGGCTGTGTGTCCTGATAGAAAGGAAGATTAAATTAGATAAATTAAGGGAGGCTGTGGTCAGAAGCAAAATAAACATCTGAGGAGAGACAAGCTAAAAGAGAGGGAGAAGAAGAAATAGGGGAAAATATGATGAAGCAAAATACAAAGTAATCATAATTATGAATGTGACTAGGATTAACTCACCCATAAAATGAAGCCAATTGCAGAATGGATTAAAAAACAATCTGACAAGACATGGTTTACAAGAAACAAACTTTAAACAGGAAATACATTTAGAGTAAAGGTAAGAAATGGGAGCAGAATCTATCATGTAATAGCTGAAATAAAATAAAGTAAAGCAAGTATAGTAATCATGATATCAGACAAAGAAAAAGGAAAAAGAGATCTAATTAAAAGTCAAGCAGGGAAATTACATATTACTAAAAAGTACCATAAACAATGAAGCAATATCAGTACCAAACACAGATGCACCAAATTGTATGGCATTCAGATTCCTAAAGGAAAAGTTTGATGAGTTATAGGAGGAAATGGCCACTGAAACTATTTTAATAGGGGAATTCAACTTTCCCCTCTCAGAACTAGTCAAATCAAGTGAAAAATTAAATAAGAATTACGTTAAGGAGATGATTGGAATATTTTAGAAAAAGTGAATTAGATAGAACTCTGGAAAAATTTGAATGGGATTAGAAATATGCCTTTTTCTCAGCAGGATATGTTATCCACACAAAAACTGACCATGTATTGGGCCATAAAAACTCATATTCAAATGGAGAAAAATAGAAATATTAAATGGATCCTTCTCAGATCATAAGACAATAAAATTACATTCACTAAAGGGCCATAGGAACATGAATTAAAAATTGGAAGCTAAATAATCCAATCCTAAAAAATGAAAGAATCAAAGAACAAATCATAGAAACAATCAATAATTTCATTAAAGAGAACATTGAGACAACATATCAACATTTATGGGATGTCTCCAAAACAGTACTTAGAGGAAAATTTATATTATTAAATACTTAAATCAATAAAATAGAAAAGAACAAATCAATGGATTTGTCATGAAAAAATTTTTGATCCAGAAAAATTAAAATCAACAACTAAATATCAAATTAGAAATTTGGAAAATAAAATGAGAGATTAATAAAATTTCAATTATAATGCCACTTAATTAATAAGTAAGGAAGTGGAGTCAATATGATCTCTTAGACACAGCAAAAGTTCAGACCTTTCTGAAAACCCTTCCACACCAGTCAAAAGTGCTTCCAGGGGACAGAAAACCAAATCTGACAATGGGACAGAGCTAGGGAAACCTCCTCTGGTTCCAACTTGAAAGGTACACCAAAAAAAGCTTGAATTCTTGAATTCTTGGGTCCAAGGAAAAGGAAGAAGGAAGGTTATAGGACCCCTCTCCCACCTACTGTGCTGAGTCTCCAGAGTTTTCTGGAATCTATGGGTGGACAAGGGCTCTAGTCTGAAGGTAGTGCCTTGCTGGCACAGCTGTGACAGGCTCAGGGCATTGAACACAGGTGGCATGAAGGCAGTTGGAGGAGAAGCACAGATAGGGCAGCCAAGCTGTAGTCAAAACACTCCATCTTTCCCCACCCCTTTTTCTTGAGGTTTTGACCTCAGTGCACATCCAGCTCAGCAGCAGATCAACTCCACCATGGCTTAATCTTATCAATAAGGCAGATAAAAAGTCTTCAGAGGCCAGGGAAATTCAATCTCCAATACACCTCCCCTACTGACTCCCCTGAAAACCTTTCTGACTAAGCTCTGAGGAAAAAGGCTGAAAACACTACAGAATACTTTGATAACAGGGTGGGAAGCCCAGCTCCCTTCAGTCTCCACACTTTCATCTACACCTTCAGTTTTTGCTGCCAGCTGGGGAAGATCTGACATCAGGGATCATTAATACCATTAGCCTAACCTAGTCAATCAGTAGAACAGTGAAGGAGCCCCTTCAGGACATAATAGCCCAAACCCACAGATCCAACAAATAATCAGAGGAGCAAGATTACAGCCAATTACAGGGGAGAAAGAATGAAAAAAATATGAATAAACAATAGAAAAAATAAATTACAATCCAGGTAATGAACAAAGAACAAATGGAACAAAGGAGGACCAAGGAGCACCAAGCAAAAACACAGAAATGTCAGTAAATTAGACACAGGCTTTGGAAGAACTCAAAACACAATTCAAAAAACAATTAAGAGAGGCTGCAAACAATTGGGAAAAGAACTTAAAAAGCAAAATAAGTCATCTGGAAACAGAAGCACATTAATCAAACCAAGACAATAGCATCTTGAAAGCCAAAATTGACCAGCTTGAAAACAAGGCAAAGAAAGTAAAAGATGACCTACAAAGAAAAACAGACCAGAAGGAGAAGGATGATCAAAAAGCCAAGGATGAAATTCAGTCTTAAAAAATTAGAATCCAACTACTAGAAGCAAATGACTTTGCAAGGCAGCAAGACTCTATAAAACAAAATCAAAAGAATAAAGAAATTGAGGAAAATATGAAATACCTTATTGATAAAACTATAGACCTGGAAAATAGATTCAGAAAAGGAAAATTTAAGAATTATTGGGCTACCAAAAATTATGTCAAAATAAAAAGCCTGGACATCATTCTATAGGAAATTATCTAAGAAAACTGCCCTGACTTTCTTGAATAAGAAGAAAAAGTGGACATTGAAAGAATCCACAGATCACCTCCCGCATTTAATCCCTAATTGACAATGCCTAGGAATGTTATGGCCAAATTCAAGAACTACCAGACCAAGGAAAAGATAGTACAAGCTGCTAAGAAGAAACCATTCACATATCATGGAACCATAGCTAGGATAACATAAGACCTGGCTACATCCACAATGAATGACTTGAAGGAATGGAATATGAACTTCTGGAAAATAAGGGAACTAGTTTTACAACCAAGAATCAACTATCCAACAAAACTGACTATATTCTTGTAGGGGAATGTAGGGTCAATTAATAAAATAGAAGATTTCCAAGCATTTATACAGAAAAGTCATGACTTAAACAGAAAATTTGATGCTCAAACACAAAACTCAAGAGAATCACCAAAAGGTAATTAAAATATAGAAAAAAAAAACTTCTTTTAAGGGACCCAATAAGATAAAATGATTTGTATTCCTATAAGAAAAGATGATATTTGTAACTCTTAAAAATTGTTATTATCATCAGGGTAACTAAAAGAAGTGTACTTAGAGGGAACAGTGACAGATTGCATAGGATGAAATGTGTATATATATATTATATTTTATATAATATGCAAATATTATATACATATATATAAAACTATGGTTATATATATGTATGTATGTATGTATGTATATATATCTCCTTCACGCACAAGTGTCTTTGTGCACACTCATCTATCCATAGATGAAAATGCATAAAGACAATCGTCATCCTCGGGAGACTACTACTATACTATACTATACTATATATATATATATATATATATATATATATGTATATATATATATATATATATATAAAACTAAGGTTAAAAAAGAAGATGATACTAAGAGGAATGGGAAAATAAATAAAATGGGGTAACTTTATATTTCATAAAAAAGTGCATGGGGTCGGGGGAGAAGACCAATACAATGGAAGGGTGAAAGACATTGGAGACAATCTCCAAGAAAATTTTAATCATTATAGTGGGAAGGGTCAGAAAGGTTCAAATGGAAGGAAAACATCCAACTCCAAATTCAATCATTATCATCATCAACAACAACAACATCATCATCATCAACATCAACATCAATATCAACAACATCAACATCAATGTCATCATTAACATCATCATCACCAGCATCATCAACCTCTTAATCATCAACAATATCATTATCAACATCATCATCAATAACATCATCAATGTCCATGTTATCATAATCAATTTCTTCATCAACAACAACTTCATTATCAATACCATCACCAATATCATCATCATTATCAATATCAACATCTAACTATTCATCTTTTCCTGGCAAAGGAAAGATTTTTGTTGAATCATCTAAACTAATAGCATGCTATGCAGAGTATTAATCAAATTATCAAAAATTATTTTATAAAGCTAGAAAAAATAATAAAATCCTTGTAGGAAAACAAATGTCAAGAATGTCAAGGGAATCAATGAAAAAAAATGTGAAAGAAGATGGCCTATCAGTACCAGCTCTCAAACTGTTTTACAAAATGGTAATCATCAAAACAATCTTTACTGATTAATAGAATGGTGGATCAGTGGGAATAGATTAGGTACATACATAAATGACCATACTAATCTAGTGTTTGATAAACCTAAAGATCCAACCCTTTTGGAATAAGAACTTATAATCTGATAAAAAATTCCTGGGAAAATTGGGGGGGAAACTGGAAGAAACTAAGTCTAGACCAACACTTCGCACTGTATACCAAGAGAAGATGAAAACAAGTACATGATTTAGACACAAGCAAATTAAAGGAGTGTGGAAAAATGTACCTGTCATATCTATGGATATAAAGAATTTATGACCAAACAAGAGATAGAAAAGATCCTAGGAAGTGAAATGGATTATTTTGATTACATAAAATTTAATTTTTTTTTGCACAAAAAATCCATAGTAGACAAAATTAGAAGGAAAGCAAGAAATTGGGGAAAATATTTTTCTACTGGGTTTCTCTGATAAAGATGTCATTTCTCAAATAAAGAGAGAACTGAGTCAAATCAAGAATACAAGACATTCCCCAATTAATAAATGGCCAGAGGATATGAACAGGAATTTTTCAGAAAAATAAATCAAAGTTATTGATAATTGAATGAAAAAATACTCTGTCACTATTGATTAGAGAAATGCAAATTAAAATAACTCTGAGGTACTACATCATACCTTACAAATTGGATAAATGATAGAAATGACCATTTTTGGAGAGGATGTGAAAAAATGGGACATTAATGAACTGTTGGTGGAGCTGTGAATGGATTCAACCATTCTAGAGGGCAATTTAGAACTATGTCCAAAGGACTATCAAGCTGTGCATACCTTTGGACCAAGCAAAACCCCTATTAAGTCTGTACCATGAAAAAGGATCTATGTGTACAAAAATATTTATAGTAGCTCTTTTGTAGTTGAAAAGATTTGGAAGTTGAAGAGATACCCCTAAATAGGAGACTAACTAAAAAGTAGCTTAATATTGTGTTTGGAATACTATTGTGCTCTAAGAAATAACGAACAGGATGGTTTCAGAAAAGCCTGGGAAGCTTTATAAAAACTAATGTAAAGGAGAGTGAGAAGAACCAGGGGAATATCATACTGAGTAACAATATTGTAAGATGATCAACTGTGATTGACAGCTATTCTCATCAATATAATGAATAAGACAATTCAAAGAACTTGTGAAGAAAAATGCTATTCACTTCCAAAGAAAGAACTGATATATTTCACATGTATAATTAACATAACATTTCTTGTTTTCTTGGTGGGTGGGAAGGGGTAAATGGGAGGGAGAAATTTTGGAATTCAAATTAAAAAAATTAATGTAAAAATAAACTATAAATTTAGAATTTTTTAAAAATTCATAGTCAATAGGTTAAAGAACAGCTAAATTCTATAAAACACCACAGTGTAGTAAACAGTTAGAGAAATTGGGTTGAAAATCTACCTGAGACCCAAGGTGTATACCCATTTGGAAAGTGAAAATATTAATGCCTATAATAATAATGATGACGGTTAGCATTTAAATAGTGTTTTGCTTTTGCTAGACCCTTTTGTAGATATTACATCATCTTATTCCCACAAGAACCTGGAGGACAAAAGCAACTATTAGCACTTTTTTTTTTAAGTGAAGGAAAAAGAGGTAGACATAGGTTAAATGAATTGCCCGGGATCACAAAGGAAGGAAGGCTGGATTTGAACTCAGGTCTTCCTTCAGTTTCTACCTACTGGAGTTGTGAGGCTCAAGGGAAATAATTTCAGACTCTGGCTTTACATACTTTAAAGTGCTGTGTAAGCATCACTTACTATTGTTATTTGAGTCAGGAGGGACTTTAGAGATCATCTCATCCAAATGATTCACTTCACAGATGAAAAACATCATGTTGGCAACAAGATTTGCTCAAGGACACAAATGTAGCATACTTCAATTACAAGTTGGTCCTACCTTTACCCTCTCTACCATGACTATGCAACCAGAAAATTAAAATGAAAATAAGTCCAAAATGCCTGATCCTTCACAATATGATGTCTTCATTTTCACTTATTCTATGTCTCTAACTCAACCAGTTTGGGTATTTAGCACAGAACCAGGCTAATTCCTTCATTCACCTCATCAATATGTTAGAATGGTCGCCATTAATTCAGTCTCCATGAAGCTCTACTGCCATAGCCAAGCATTTGTCTAAGAAAAAAGTTCCTCTGAAGTGTCAGTTGTCCCTGGCGCCGTGATTGGCTGTTCATCTGCTTTGCCCTCTCTACCCCCCCCCCCATCCAAATGTTTTAGATGTTCTGGAAATACGTCAAATAAAACATTATGACACCATCGAGAGAGAGAGTCAGCCTCAGGGGATGGGATTTATAGCATCATGGTACAATACCACTTAGATTTATAGTAGCCAAACCTTTTAGATCATGATAGGCAGAAAGAGACTCCAGGACATTTTAGACCAAGACAGGTAAACCCCGATGTCTAGATCACTTCGATAAGTGTCCAAGGGTTTTTTGGTGCCTGAAGAACACTATGAAAATCATTCTCTGTTTAGAGTATATATATATGGTGAAATACATGCTAGTTGACTTAAAAGGAAAACCAAAAGGTCAATACTCGGGAAACCTTTAGAAAAGGTTGGCTTTCTGTGTTACTAGAGAATTGAGTGATAGATAGGGAAGGACACCAAAATGAGATTTTTCTCTAGTTTTTACCTATAAGTGAATCAATCAACAGATTTATTATGATTATTATTTTTTTACATCCCACTTCTCTGACTCTCCAGGAGCTAATTTCATAAACATTCAGGTCTTTTCAAACATAATATGAGAATCCTTTAAGAACAAAAGTTCATTTAAAAAACATAGCTGCAGGGAGGAAGATTTGTCTGGCCAACTCCTATCTCTTAGGGGGTTTATTTTTGAAAGGCCATGATTAGTGTGGGTGTGTAGGGAAGTGGGATGTGTGTGTGTGTGTGTGTGTGTGTGTGTGTGTGTGTTTAAAGAAGATTTAGTTTTCCTGCCCTGAGCTGAGCTTAGGGTAATTGTGTATCTGCTTGAGTGCTGAATGCCATCTATTGCCTTCCTTATAAAGTTTATGGCCCTCCTGCTCCTTTAAAGGTCTCAGGTGGCTGATTGATGGGCTCCTTCCTGATACTAACCATGAAGAATGGCCTATTTGGGAGATGGGCCTCTGTCTCCCTTGAGGATTACAAGAGTTAAAAGCATCCCTCTGTTATAGACAGCTCTTCTTCCCTGAATCAGCTCCATCAGTCAGCCTAGGGAGCTCTTGGTGCTAGGATACTGACTGCATTGGAGTCCTGAGAATCGCAGCTGTGCTCATGTCAGATGCTGGCCTCAATTCCCATGTGGCTAAAGGGGAAACAGGAGAAAGAAATTCTCAGAGTAGAAGGCACAGAAAGAGAAAGAGAGGCAGTGTTCTTTGGACCGCTTCTGCTAATTTCCCCTTTGGGGGCTTTTAAATGGGACAGAAGCAAATAGCATCATGGAGTCCATTTAAACCAAGAAGTCTAGCATGGTGGTACATGCCAAAGAGTCCCTGGTAGTACTGTGGAAGGCTAAGACGAGTGGATCTCTTGGGTTCAGGAATTCTGAGCTACAGTAAGGCTAAGTAAGAGTGATTGAATGCACTCACCATAACCATCATAAATGTGGCAGTCCTTGGAGCAGAGGACCACCAGACTACTTAAGGAGGGGCAAACTAGAAAAATAGAGCAAGTTGTAGCCAATCAGAATTGGGATAATTGTGGTCTCCTAGGCTGGGTAAGATAAGGAGAACCAGTCTCAAAAACAAACAAAACCAACAAGCATTTATTAAGCACCTACTATCTATTGTGTCAGGTCTTACATTACTCCCTAGGGATACAATGACAGAAATGAGAATCAGTCTCTGTTCTCAAGGAGCTTACATTCTTTCTAGACTGAGTGAGAGGGAGGAGGAGTTAAGGAAATGAAGTGGCAAATAAGATAAGATTTGATTGAGTGAATGAATAAGTGAATGAATGAAAAGATAATTTATTAAGCATGGGCTACTTTTCAAGCTAAGAGAAAACCAAGGCAGCCCCTGCTCTCAAAGTGCTTATTTACAATGAAAGGAGAAAGACTTTATATCTAGGAGGGTTCAGCAGTAGGGCAGATGGCAAGGCTGGGAGGTCCTAAGACTACAGTCCTAGGTCAAATGAAGGAGTTCAATGAATGGGAAAAGGTGGAGGTAATGAAGGAGTGCATTGTAGATGTACAATGGCACAAAAGCAAAGATGGAAAATTGTGCAAGGGGAATAGTAATTAGAACAGGTTGGTTGGAACTAAGTTTATGAAAGAGAAGAATGTGAAATAATAGGGAAAGGTAAGCCTAAGCCAGATTGCAAAGGGCTTTAAGGGCCAACTTGAGGAGTTTGTATCAATTTCAGCTCCTCCTATTTCTTTGCTCAAATTTGCTTCCTTTCCCCCCTCCTTTTAATCTTGTTGAATAACATCTTTGTTTTCCTGTTCAACTTCCATCCCCATGTTGGGCTCTCTTCAAGCGGCCTTTTCTGAGTAGCTCTCCTGTGCACTGTCTTTAAATAACTTTTATCCAGGGGGCTCTCCTGATTTCCCAGGATTGGTCAGGCTGCTTCTGGGTGTGCATGAAAAAATGTTCAATCCTTTTTGAAAGTCTATACAGAAAGGATGGCCAATTGGATGATTATGACTATTACCCAGGAGAGGACTCCCCTTTTTGAGGAAAGGAGCTCTGGCAAGAGGCCCACTTCTGAGACTTGGGCTTTTAAATCAAATAGGAAAACAGGAAGCATCATTTCTGAACAAATCTTATGTACTCTTAGACATATAACCTTCCCTTCCTGCTCAAGAACCACTGCCTACTGAATCAGAGAGAGAAAGAAATGTAATTGTAATTAAAAAAGAAGCAATTAGGTGGCTCAGTGGATTGAGAGCCAGACCTAGAGACAGGAAGTTCTGGGTTCAAAACTAGCATCAGATATTTCCTCTCTGTATGACCCTGGGCAAGTCATTTGATCCCCATTGCTTAGCCCTTGCCAGTCTTCTGCCTTGGAACCATTACAAGTATTGACTCTAAAATAGAAGCTAAGTGTTTTATGTTTTATTTATTTTTTATTTTTTGATAACTAAAGGACTGAGTTTGGAGCCAGAAGACTTGGGTCTTCAGCCCTGTCACTTACTACCTGTTTGACCCTGGACAAGTCTCTTCTCCTCTCTGGGCCTTAATTTCTTGGTCTATAAATCAAGGGGATTACAGTAAATAATCCTTAAGGTACTTTCTGTCTCAAGATCCTATGATTTAAGTGCAAATAAACTGGGTTGTGAATGTCCTTTCCAAAAAGTCTTTCAAAAATGACTAATCTTTTGCTCTCCAACCTATATAATGAAGTTGAGTCAAATGAGAGCAATACTTTTGCCATGAACATGCCCCACATTTTCCTACATCTAGACTTTTGTTCACACTGTCCCTTCAACTTTGAAAAGCTTCCTTTGCCATTATGCAGTCAACAGTTTTGGACCTGGACTTATTCTGGGTTTGAATCCTGTTTCAGATACTTCCTAGCTGTGTAACCTTGAGCAAGCCACTTAGTCATTATCTAGTCATTATCAACTTTTTTCATATGTAAAATAGGGATAATAACAAGTGAAACTGATAGGAGCCATTAGACAAAATACAACCCCCATTCCTATTGAAAACACTAGAAAGTATAGGAATAGAAGGGCCTTTCCTAAAAAGAATAAATAGTGTATATTTAAAACCATCAGCAAGAATCATTTGCAATGGGGAGAAGTTAGAAGCCTTCCCAATAAGATCAGGAGTGAAGCAAGGATGTCCTTTATCACCTCTATTATTTAATATTGTACTAGAAATGCAAATGGTAGCAAGTAGAGAAGAAAAAGAAATTGAAGGATTAAAGTAGTCAATGAGGAGACTAAACTATCACTCTTTGCACATGATATGATTGATGGTCTACTTAAAGAATCCTAGAAAATCAACTGAAAGACTACTGGAAATAATTAACAACTTTAGCAAAGTTGCAGGACACAAAATAAACCCGCATAAATCATCAGTATTCCTATATGTTTCCAACAAAACCCAGCAGTGAGAGTTAGAAAGAGGAACTCCATTTAAAATCACTCGAGATAATATAAAATACTTAGGAATCTATCTGCCAAGACAAATACAGGAACTATACGAACACAACTACAAAACACTTTCCACACAACTAAAACTAGATCTAAATAATTGGAAAAACAGTATTTGCTCATAGGTAGGATGAGCTAATAAAATAAAAATGGCGATCATACCCAAATTAATCTACTTATTCAAATACCTATCAAATTACCAAAAAACTTTTTTTTTATAGAATTAGAAAAAAATTATAACAAAGTTTATCTGGAAGAACAAAAGATCAAGACTATCAAGGAAATAATGAAAAAGAAGTGTGAAGGAAGGTGGCCTAGCAGTACTAGATCTTAAATTATACTATAGAGCAGTGCTCATTAAACCAATATGGTACAGGTTAAGAGACAGAAGGGATAGATGAGGGGTTAATTACCTCATAAAGCTAGTGATCGATAAACCCAAAGATTCCAGCTTTTGGGACAAGAACTTGCTATTTGACAAAAACTGCTGGGAAAATTGGAAAACAGTATGGGAGAGATTAGGTTTAAATCAACATCTCACACTATATCAAGATAAAATTAAAATGGGTGAATGATTTAAATATAAAGAGTGAAATCATAAATAAATTAGGTGAATATAGAATAGTATACCTGTCAGATATGTGGGAAAGGAAGGAATTGAAGACCAAGTAAGAGATAGAAAACATTACAAAATGTAAAGTAAGTGACTTTGATTATATCAAATTAAAAAGGCTTTGTACAAATGAAACCAATGCAACCAAAACTAGAAGGAAAGCAACAAATTGGGAGAATTTTTTTTTTTATGATGAAACGCTCTGACAAAGATTTAATTTCCTAAATATATAAGGAACTAAATCAAATTTACAAAGAAATCAAGCCATTCCCCAATCAACAAATATTCAAGGGACATGAACAGGCCAGTTTTCCTATGAAAAAATCAAAACTATCAGTAAGCACATGAAAAAGTGTTCTAAATTCCTCCTGATTTCAGAAATATAAATTAAAACAACTCTGAGGTACCATCTCACACATAGCAGAAGGGCCAATATGGTATCAAAGGAAAATGATAAACATTGGAGGGGATGTGTCAAAATTGGGACACTAATACATTGCTGGTGGAGTTGTGAATTGGTACAAACATACAGCAATTTGGAATTATGCCCAAAGGAACTTTAAAAGACTGCCTTCCCTTTAATCCATCCATACCACTGCTGGATTTATACCCCAAAGAAATAATAAGGAAAAATACTTGAACAATAATATTTATAGTCATGCTTTTTGTGGTGCCAAAAAAATTAGAAAATGGGGGGTGTCCCTCAATTGGGGAATGGCTGAACAAATCGTAGCATCTGATGTTGATGGAATACTATTATGAGGAAAGAAATAATGATCTGAAGGATTTCTATGTGAACTGGAAAGACCTCCAGGAAATGATGCAGAGTAAAAGTGTACACAGAGACTGAAACACTGTGGCACAATCAAATGTAATGAACTTCCCTACTAGCAACAATGCAATGATCCAAAACAATCTAGAGGATCTTATGAGAAAGAACACTATCCACATCCAGAGAAAGAACCATGGGAGCAGAAATGCAGAAGAAAAACATAGGGTCAATTACTTGGCTCGATGAGGACAGGATTGGGGTTTTGATAAAAGATCATTCTATTGCAAATATGAATAATATGGAAATAGGTTTTGAACAATGATACATGTATAACCCAGTGGAACTGCTTGTCAGCTCAGGGAGGGGGAGAGAAAAGTATGTGTGGGGAATCATGAATCAGGTAATCATGAGAAAATATTCTAAAATTTTTTTAAAGAAAAGACTGATGGAGCACTTTAATGTTTGCATAACACTTTACAAATACTTTTCATTTTTAACTCAACGATAATCTTGGGAAATAGGTGCAAAGGGTCACTGAGGATCAAATGTGATAACAGAGGTAAAGAATTTTGTGTATCTATCTATCTATATATAGTAGTAGTCTCTCGGTAACAGAGAATGATGATTGTCTTTGTGTTGCACAAAGACACTTGTGCGTGAAGGAGATTTAAGTGGAAAAGTCGATGCACAGAGACAGTCCCACTCTCTCGGCGTTGGAAGCCTGGATCAGATCAGATCCAGTGGCACGAAAAGTCGTTACACCTGAATACTTCCTCAGCTGCATTGGATGGCCGTGTTGTCCTTTGTGCTCCATCACGCCCTAAGTACTCCACAGTGCCTTGCTGCATCGCCCTCTCAGCTGTTGAACCTTCTTATTGGTTTCTTCAGCCTGTTCCACCGAAGCAGTCTTCGCATGCTGGGTGAGCAAAGCCCTGGTTCACCAGGGGTCGACGACCCGATGGCTACCCTCACAAGGTTTGGCCAGCCTGTCGAAGCCATTGCCCGGGGTGTGGCCGCTGCCGCATGCTAGCAGCTACTGGGAGCCACAAGTGAGAGCTGAGTGTCAGGTGGGGGTCAGAGGCTAGAGAGCTGCAATAGGAGGGCACGACAAGCCCTCCATACCAGAGATACTGCCCCTCCATGAACACCCCATACATCCCATCTATATATATATATATATCCATATATGTGTATATATATATGTATATATATATATATATATACTTATATATGCAATGAGTATAATTACAGTGGAAAGAAAGCTGTATGTAGAGTCAGGAGTCAGGAGTTTGAATCCTGATTCTATTTCTTCTCTGTGAGCCTTTGGACAAATCATTAAATCTCTCTTGGCCTCAGTTTTCTTATCTGTAAAATAGGGCTTTGAAGGAGATGACCTTTGAAGTCTCCAACTCTGAATTTGTGGTCTGTTATTCAAAGTTCACCAACTTCATGAACATTTCTCTTAGAGTTTTAGCATTTGCAAAGCTCTTTATAAATTTCGCCTCCCTGGATCCTCATAACAACCCTGAGAGGAAGGTACTATTATAATGCCATTTTACAAATAAGGAAACTAAGGCTTAAAGAGGTTAAGGGACATGCCTGGGGTCACACAATAAATATCTGTGGTAGATTCCAAATGCAGATCTCCCTGATTGCTTTTGGGGCTGACAAATTTAGGAGGGCAGGTCAAGCAGAATTCACCAAGTATACACATCTTGGGGGGGGGGGGACACAATTGTAACATAAATAAATCTTTATATTCACCAGTTAAACCATGTCCTTTTCTATTAAAAAGCCAATCATAGCTTGAGCAAAGAAGGTTCTTTTAATAAATATTTACAGAATACTAATGTCCATTGGCACTCCAAAGGTCCTAGTCAACAAAATCCTTCCTCAAGCTTAGGTAACTCAAACTAAAGTCACATAATATGAAAAAGTCTTTGTGCTTCATGTCTTTTATCTCTTCCAAGTTCCATTTCAGCCTTATAGGTGAGGAGTCATTAAGACAATAGTAAGATATCATGGAGAAAGGGAAAACCTGATCACATTCTACCTATAATTCAGTGCTATTGAACCTCACTAATTAAGAGTCAAGAGACCTAAGTTCTACTCCAAAATTGATAATGGACAAGCGAGGTCTCGTGCTCATCATTTCTGGAGTAGTTGATCTTTGTTGTCACTTCTTGGAGTCACAGAGAAAAGTGTAAGTAAGAAAGATTCTGACTCCTCTACAGTCACATCCAAAGATATTTAAGAAGCAAGACTGGAAGCTGTTGCCCTGGATTCAGCACCAGCTCTCTGTCCATTTCATCACAGTGCTTGGATTAGATTCAATAAGATACAAGAGATAAAAGGTCTTGGATCTGAGTACAAGAAAAATCAAACTATGGGTGGAGGTTAGGAGAAGTCATAGATAGATCATAGTTGTTAAAACAACAACAGCACTTCAAGGTTAATGTGAGTCAGTAGGGTGATGGGGGCAGCCAAAAGCCCAGGTGATCTTGGACTTCATTAAGAGGGGCAGGGCTTGGAGGAATAGGGAGGTGAGAGCTTCATAGTACTCTGCCCTTGTCAGACCTCAAATGGATTAGTGTATTTTGTTCTGGGCACTCTGATTTAAGGAAGGCTTTGATCAGCTTAAGAGTGTCCACAAAAGGGCAACCAGGAAGATGAATGATATTGAGGCCATGACACATGGGGACTAGTTAAAGGAATGGGGCATGTTTAGAAGACCTGGGAAGAGGGGAAAGTGTAAATGTTTCCTCCAAATATTTGAAGGGCTATGATGTGGAGCAAAGACTTGTCCTGTCTGGCCCTGGAGGACAGAACCAGTTGCAATGGTTGGAAAATATCAAAAAGATAATTTGAGGCTCTATGTCGGGAGAAACTTCCTCTCAATGAAAGATGTCACAAATTGGAGCAGGCTGCCTCCCCAGACCAAGGGGTCTTTCTCTTTGGAGGGCTTCCAGAAGAGGCAGGTTTCTTGACCAGTTTTGAGGAGGCTGTCATAGATACTATTTTCGGACATAGTTTGGACTGGATAACCATTGTTCTTTCCAATTCTGCAATTCTTTGATTCTGTGATAACTAGTTTATAGACACTTAAAAAAGGAAATAAATCCTGACAGGAGAAGAATGGCCCAGCAGTCTGAATTCCTGAAACCAGAAGTTGCAGGTTTTCAATTCAGACCTTTCCAGAAAAGGCCACATGACATTTCAGGAAAGCTTTAATTCAGCAGATTCCTTCCCAGATGGCCTCTTCTTTTTAAAAGGGTTTGAGCTAAGGGTTTGGGTAAAGAAGGATCATTTACTCAACTGTTTTCTCTCCCAGCTCCATTTTAAAATTTGGAAAGGAGAAATGTATTTAAGGTTGACAGATCTAAAAGTAAAAGTTTGTGACCCTTCCATAATATTTACCAATGCCTGAGCCAAAACATTAGACCCTGGGTTTCTGGTCAACTAATTCAAACAGTCAAAACAAACACGTCTTCAAATAAATGCAAAGGAATATCACTTTGCCTTTGATAGAATAATCCTGTAATTTATCCAATTTGTTTATTTTCAGAGGGGCTTGGAGGAACTGGCTTTGACACAAAAAGGAGACCTGAGCCTCCCCAGCTAGCAGAGGAACAACAAGAGGCCTTTCCTTCATGCAGAAGTAAATCCTTTCAATTCAGGCACTCTCTCCTATCCTTGAGTTAAAGCCAAAGAGGTTTAATGTGTCTGTTAATGGAGATTAAGCCACAGAGCAGCTGCCATTTTCTTTTTTTAAGGCAGTGTGACTACCCTGCTGGCTGCTCCGCTTATAGAATATTTCATCTCCCAACTCCATGTTGAATATCATACTTGGGATTTCATCTTTCTTACCTTTATTTCTGAGAAGCCTGAGCCACCTTCTATTTGGAGTCTTCCCTGCTCTATCCCCACCTCTCTACTAACAGTAAGTTCTCCACATGTATTATTGAGGATGTATACATGAGGTGTCAATCAATCAACATTCACTTATAAAGGGCTAATTATGTGCCAGACATGTTCTAAACTATGGATTTAAAGAAAAGAATGTCTGCTTCAGGCAGTAGGCATTCTTTGTCTCTCCCTCACTTTTCCTTTCTCTTTTTGTCTTTGCACCCCTACAATGCCTGACATATTTTTCAGGTGAGTCAGTACCTGTGAATTCACCCATGTAAGGAACTTCCAGGAAGAAAAGTCACTCTAACCATGAATATCTTCAATTGTCTGATATCTTACAATCTTTTTTTAAAAGTTTATTTATTTAATTAATTTAGAATATTTTTTCAAGGTGACAAGATTCATGTTCTTTCCCTCCCCTTGTCGTCCCCCTCCCATACCAAAGAGCAATTACACTGGGTTTTACATGTGCCATTGTGATATCTTAGTCTTAAAGCAAAGGTTTTCTAAAGATGCTCCCTGAATGTTGTGAAATTTTGTACAGAAGGTTATGTTAGGAACTCTGTGTATGTAGAGTGCAAAGATGTCATCTCTCCTAAGAGTTCAGGTAAAGTAAAGAAGAAAGTGAGGGAATGAGGAAGAAGAGGAGGAAGAAGATGGATCCTTAAGTCCAGGTAAGCCATCTTGAGAAGCCACGACTGGGGAAGACATATTTTTGCTAATTTAAATGTTCAGTGTGCAATGATTTCTCCTGGCAAAGGGTATCCTTGTTGTGATAGGGAGAAAAAAACAAAACAAAACATGTTTTAGAACCATTGGCAAAGAGAATTTCTTGGATCTCTGGTAAGATAAATGACTTGCTGAGTGCCACATGGTCAGTATGAGTCAGAGTTAACATTTGAACCCGATATTCCCTACTCTGAGGCCTGCTTCTCTATCCATCTGAGCTGGCATGTAGTGAATATTTAACACATTTTTGTTTAATTACATTTCAAAAGAAGTTTTAAGGTCGCTGAGAATCCCAGAAGTCTAAGGGAAAATCATCTCCATTTGAAGGCATCATGAAGTAATGATTTACTCTTCTCCTTTGGGAACTGAGAACTAAACTATCCCTCTTTGCAGATGATATTAGGATCTACTTAAAGAATTCTAGAAAATCAACTAAAAGGCTAGTGGAAATAATTAACAACTTTAGCAAAGGGGCAGGGTGTAAGAAAAACCCAAACAATCATCAGCATTTCTGTATACTTCTAACAAAATTCAGCAGCAGGAGATGGAAGGGCAACTGAGGGAATGAGGCTTAGTCTGATCTTGGAACTCAGACCAATCTCCTACCTGCCCCACCCCCTGCCCCCAGGCACAAGCTCCATTAGGTATTTGTTCTGTTTTTATAGGATGTTGTATGCCTGATTGCATTCTTCTGACTTGGCAAGAGCTGTACAAAACGGAAGTCAACTTGAAATTGACTATTTCCAAATCTTCTAACCACCACTGATGGGAGGAAGACAAGTTCCAAAGAATGGCTGTGTTTTGGTTGAAACAGTCACACTCATGCTTTAAATGCTGCTACTCAATATCTCTAGACAATAGACTTAGTTGCCACATTGCAAGCTTGGTTAAAATAATTATGTAGCACTTTAATCAGCAGGATGCCATTTATCTCCATCAGGCTCTTGGCTAGTTGAGATTCTCTGCAAGCTCACTACTTCTATTAAAATTCAATTCAGCATTTATTAAATACCCATTATATACCAGTGCCTGGGTGGGGACTTTGTTGAGCCCTCCTTCTTGCTGCTTCACAACTCTGACATCATTTCTTAGGAGTCAAAACACATCATCTAGGATTTTTGGTTAATTGTCTTCACTAGGGGAAAACAAAGGTATTTACCAAACATAGTACTAAACCCATTTAAGGTCAATATTTCAGCTAAATGTGAAGAATATATTGGATACAAATCAGCCATTAGTTCTTGCTGCTAGAGGAGAAAAAGGAGTGGTTTTTTGCCCTTTCTCACCATTCGTTGTTCAAATGTCAATATTCTAAACAATCTCTAACTTTCACCAAGACCATTAGGTCTATGGTGTATTGATGGAATAAATGAGTACTTTCAAATTGGTCATTCCAAATGACTGATTTAAGTATCATTCTCCGGGCTGTGCAGAGCTCCTAGGAAAAACAATATTTAGTCAGATATACTCTTAAAAATTACCAGGGAAGGATAGATAGATAGATAGATAGATAGATAGATAGATAGATAGATAGATATAGATAGAATATTTAATAAAATCACTACCAGGCACTCTAAGTGCTAGTTTTTCCTAATGAAAACAGCCCTTGGTTTTCCAGTAAATTGATAATGGTGACAATTAGAGGCACAATAAAGTATTTTTTTTACTTGTGACAAAACTGGTTGAAGGAATATAAAATACAACCTGTGTGGGTACAGTGACACTGGAGAAGGGGCTATCTGGTCTCTTGACCTGGGGGGGGATTAGGATTGAAAAGGTGGTAGCCTATGGGCAATTGCACTGCATATTTGCTTTTGGAAAGGAACTGCAAAGGATGTAAGCTCTATAAGGAAGAAATAAATCCTCATGAATTTCAGGTCTTAGGGCAAAATGCTATTTGTCCAGTGCCAGTTGTAAATCTTGAAATTTCTCAGACTTGTGAATGTTAAAAATTTCCCCATCGGGGAATTCTCAATTAGAACAATTCCCTACTGGGAACATTCCCCATTTTGACAGTGAGAATTCTACTTGGATCAGAAATGGGAGGACCTCTGCTCCACCCCTACTTGGGACTGCTTTGGGGGAGAGAACTCCTTGCTAAACGATGAAAGTACTTTAACCCATACTTATAACGAGGCAAAAAGTTCTTTAAGCCATGCCTATTTTTAGAATTAATACAATGGGGTGCTAAGTACCTATTAAAGGTCAGGCAACTTGTAAACTTGCCAGGAGCAAAGAGGTGAAAACTTATTCAGAAGTTTTTCTGGTTCAAACTTACTAAAGGGATTAGTCGACCCAGCAGTGAATTCAGAGTTTATGGCAACCACAAATTTGGTGAGAAAACCCTCAAAAAGCTTCTGTGAAATCTTTTGCTTCTGTGACTTGGGTATATTCATAATTGGGAATATTTCCCTGGCGGCCACCTTATATATTGATTTAAAAACAAGACACTGTAGTGAAACATATTTTCTGCGGTCACAAATTTACTCACCCACTCTTATATCTATCACAATTTATATCTTCAACTATTTTAACTCTTACAATTTATGTCTCCCACTCATTTTAACTATTACAGTTTATGGCAGACAACTATTTTTAAATCTAACACACTTATGCCTTAAAACTCTGATATGGGATATTTGACTTAAATATAGCAATACAGGGGCAGCCAGGTGGTACAGGGAATAGAGTGTAGGGGCTGAAGTCATGAAGACTCATCTTCATGAATTCAAATCCAGCATCAGCTACTTACTAGTTGTGGGAACATTGGGCAAGTCATTTAACCTGATTTACCTTGATTTCTTCATCTGTTAAATGTGTTAGAGAGGGGAATGGCAAACCACTCCAGTATCTTTGCCAAGAAAACCCTAAATGAGGTCACAGGCAGTTGGACACAACTGAAATGGCTGAACAACAATAACAGGAAAATAGCGATAACTACATCCATAGGTCTCTCTTCATTTGGTGAGGGGGAAATGGCCCAAGAACAATAAAAAAATACCATTTGTATGCTTGAGAAGCACTCTCTCCTCCATGCTGCCTCTATGGAATCCCTGGTTTCGTTCAAGACTGAGCTCAAGCCCCATCTTCTACATGAGGCCTTTCCTGGTCTCCCTACAAATCCCCCAACCTCTTGACAAATACTGATGCCTTCCCTGCCAAGATTACCTTATATCTATTTTAGTTATTTACTATATATATGGCTATATGTTTCTATGTGTACATAATGCCTTCCCTATTCAAATCTAAGTCCTTGAGGGATTTTTAATGTGTGTCTTTGCATCTCCAGCACATAACACAGTCTGGTAGATAGTGCACATTTAGTAAATGCTTGTTGATTGACTGAGTCCACTGAGGCCTAATTCAACTGCCTCTTGTTTCATGAAGCCTTCCATAGTTCCCCAAACCAAAAATTCCTCCCTGCTTTTCAAACTCTGATGATTTTCTGTGTGTATGCATTTGGGCAGATGGTAAGACAATGGAAAGAACACTGAACTTGGAATCAGGAAGAACTGAGTTCAAATCTAACCTCAGACAGTTACTTGGTTATGTGATCCTGGAAAAGCCACTTCACCTATTTGCTTTAGTTTTCACATCTGAAAAAGGGAATAAAAATAGCACCTACCTGCTAGGGTTTTCATGAGGGTAAAACATAATATTTGTAAAATGCTTTGTAAACTTTATAATGTTATTTAATAAATCAAAATGACAAGTATTTTGTTTAAAAATGGCAATCCATTGTTATATTCATTATTTTATCTTAAAACCAAATATTTAATTTAAAATAAAAATTAAATAATATTTAATAATTTCTAATATTTTAACTTATAGCTATTTATGTATGCTCTTCTAATATAAAACTATAAACTTCTTGAGGGCAAACACTATTCCACTGAACCATCCTTGTATCCCCAGGACTGATTAGGAAGAAACAAACAGGCTAGGTTGCATTTGAAGAATTTCATGATGCTGTCAATAAAACTGAATCAAAAACTTTTCTTCTGGATATCAGTCATCTCCTGTGATGACTACAAACTGGTGAGAGCTACAAATTAAGGAATAATATGGTCTTTTAAAAAATCAAGATTGAAAGTGATGCAAAGGGCAATGGATATTTATATGGTACATACCAAATAGTCTTTAGCATATCATAAACAATGACTCAGATGCCAGAAATCATTTAAAGGAAATTATTGAGGAAATCTAAGACTAGCAAAGGAAGTGAGTCCATTATATGATAAAGAGAACCAGCTTAAGTGCTCTAGTGGTGCCCATGATGAATGGATGGATGGATAGATAGATGGATGGATGGATAAAGCATTTATTAGATAATCATTATGTTCCAGGCACTGTTCTAAGTAACAATGATATAAATAAAAACACAAACTTTCAAGGCGTTTACATTCTAATGAGGAAAGACAACACAAAGTATTGCTTGGAAAGCTAGGTGGAGGGTGAGGAGGGGTACCCAATCAGAGGCAATATAACAGGCAATGGGGTTTGGAGACTATACAGAGTGGAGAAGAGAGGGTGATGCAGCATTGCTGAGGTCTTTCCTAAAATGGTACTCCTGGGAAAGGAGTAACAAATGAGGTAAGAAGGGCTCCAAGACTAAGTTTTTTTTTTTTTACCTATTCAAAAAGTGCACTCCACCAAATCTGTGACAGGAAGAAGGAGAAAGACAGACCTCCACCCAATTTATATCCTATCTACATTAGCATATAATGACAGGAAGTGAGTGGGGTTCTGGGAATCGTAGTTTTGAGGGTAACATTCTAATTACAAACTAGATTCTCTACAAAGGATTTGTAGGATGGAATAAATGCAAATCACATAGGTGGAGAAGGAATTGGTGGTTACCATCTATCTACACCATTGGGGGGGGTCCCCCACAATGACTAGAGCAAAGACCCATTGGAGCATTACAGCAAGCTCAGGGCTTAGCTCAACACCTTCAACTAGGTCAATGTTCCTGGAATGAATGGATGAAGGTGTTAGAAAAGTACCAAGTAGCAGAGACAACAAGGGTGACTGTATACTGAGGCTCCAACAAAAACCAATCTCTAGTCTAACTAATTTTCTGTCTTTCCCTCACTGTCATTAGCCAAGGCAGCTCCCAGAGCTCTAGAATCAACATGTTCATACCTAATAGCTCCTGCCATAGAATGGAACCTGGACCTTTAGCTAAGTAACACACAGAACATCTCTGCATTTGCTCCTGGAGGCTCTCTATACCTCTTTGAGCAAGTCTATAGAATGTTGGACATAGTTTCAAGAAGATCTGAGTTCAAGTTCTGTCTCATACACGTATTAGCTGTGTGATCTGGGTAAGACATTTATCCCCTATCAGATGAGTTTGCTCATCTGTATAATGGAGATAATACTAACACCTATTTTACAGGGTTGGTATGAGAACCAAGTAAGATGACATGCAAAGTACTTTGCAAATGTTAAAGTGCTCTCGGTCTCTCACTGTCTCTGTTTCTCCATATAAAAGCTAACTATGACATATTTTATTGTTATTGCCAGATCCATTTTTCCCCTGGAAATGATAACAAGTTAGGGGACTGCTCCACCTCCTGCTTTTCTTCTTGAGTTGGTTCTCTTATAAAACCTGAATAAGTATGCGTATAAAAATCGGTTTTGAGAAGGTATGCCGTTTTTAGGAGTTGATTTCCTGGACAGGCACGAATATTGAAACTGTGTATCACGAGGACATTTTTAGGGTAGGCAGCCACAAGCATACAATAGACCCCATAGAGAAAGAAGAGAATGTTCAATTATCATTATTACTCTTTTGCACCACAGCACACAATATGAGATGATATTTCACCAGAAATAGAGGGGAAATGGAAATCTGTCGCTGTTATGTTACTTGATTTTGGAAATGGCAATCTCATAATGGACTCTAAAATTCCAGCTCTCATATACTAAATGAGGGTCTGCTTGCCTTAATCTTGCTTATGATTCTATTGCTAAGCAATCACTGAAATTAACCTCAGCAGTGGATGGTGGGGGCCTCCTTTGCCCTCGGCAACAAGGATGGCCGCAGCAACAAGGACAGGGCCTTCTCCTTCCCAATAAAAGCAAGACAGGCACATGGGAAGCAGAAGTGACTGACTGGAAAGGCCAGTGGGTCAGCTCAAGCTAAGCTGGGCCAAGCAGGAAAAGAGATTTCGGTTTGAGTCAGTGGTGGGCTTCTCACTAGTTGGGAGCTCTGAAGTTCATGGCAAGGTAGAAAAGGCATGGATTTGAGGTCAGGAGATGTGCGTTCAAATACCGGTTATGACTCATATTAGGTCTCTCACCATAGGTGAATAGTCTTTCTCAAACTCAATTTTTTCATCTTTAAAAAAAGGGCAATAAAAATTGTACTCCCAAGGTTCTCTTTGTAAATTTAAAACACTGTGCAAATGCACCATCTAGTAAGTTTCTAGTAAATCATTATTTTCTCTGATCCTCAACTTCCTCATCTGTAAAATGGGATGATTGCAATTCCATGGTCCCTTCCAGTTCCAAGACCTTAGGAATATTGACCTTGCTTAATAAATGTTGGCTGACTGATTGATTGGTTGTTTGTTGATTGATATCCCATGACCATCAAGAAGAGCTTTGTATTCCCATTGCCCAATCTTCGTATTCATTGTGATAATAGCTGCCATTTACAGGGCAAAGATCTTTACATACATGATCATTTTGATCACCACAGACAAAACTGGCTCAGTGAGCTTTCTTGCCCTGTGAATGATGGCACACCTCCAGATACATCCTGGTCACAATCCTACACTTTCAAAGGCCGTGGGTTTTCCCTTGGATCTATCCATACCTATGATAAAAGATCTTAACTTCTCTACATTGCTTAGCAGAACAAAAATCATTCTATTCTGCCTTTCCCATCTGGGAATCCAAGTGAGATCCAAGAGCTCTCCACATTTGGGGAAGAGGGGAAGACACATTGATCTGAAAAGATGGAACAAGTCCATCTGGTTTCTTAAGTTGGCCATGTTTCGTGGATTCATTTTAGTTATGTGTTAGCCACAGATATTTATCTCCTCATCAATATCTGTGAGCTCTAAATCCTCTGAAATATTTTGTTCAGTCCTCGCAAATATAGTGTAGGAGTTCGTGATTTCATTACTATGGAGAACTTCCAGATGAAGAAACTCTTGTTGTTGTTCAGTCATGTAAGACTCTGTGACTCTGTGGACCATACAGTTCATGGGGTTTTCTTGAAAACTGGAGGGTTTTACCATTTCTTCCTTCAGTGCATTAAGATAGAGGCTGAGTGACTTGTCCAGCATCACACAGGGTCACACAAGTGTCTGAGGCTGGATCTGAATGCAAGTCTTTGATTCCAGACCCTGTGCTCTATTTACAAACCACCTATCTGCTTCCTTGGCAAAGAGGTTAAATGACTTACCCAAGGTCACACAGCTAGTAAATGTCTAAGGCTGAATCTGAACTCAGGTCTTCTTGACTCTAAGCTCAGCCCTCTATCCACTGAACCACCCCGCTGCCTCCTAAACTTTCTAAATCAATGCAGATTGGAACCTTCTCTGTGACTTCTGGACTTTGAGAATTTTCTAGAGTACAACTTGCCTAAGTCACATGCCTAATATATGCCTAGAGTCACATGCCTAATATATGTCAGAGATGGGATCTGAATGCAAGTTTTCTTGCCCTTAAGCTTGGCATACTATTGTCATACTGTCTCTCAATCCCCCAAATAAAGTATATCTTCTATTTTTTGGAGAGTGAGTTTTTGAGAGAAGTCTAAGAGGGAGAAGCGGACCATTAGCATTTACAGTGATTTTAATGAACAAGAACCTGTTTTATTTCATTTGACAATTTGCATATGGTTGGGAAGAAGGAGACCATGGTGAGATCTGTATGGAGTACTCAATAAAATATCTAACTGTTACACCATGCATAGAAAAACACTAAGTTCCCATGTCCTAAAAGAAATATTACCTTCCAGATGAATTAGCAAAAACAGGAACAAATGAGAAAAACTGTTGTAATATAACCAGCTGAACTTAGCCAATAGGTTCACTTGGAGATGAATGAAAACAATGATTTTAATATGATAGATTTCTCCTTAGACCACATTGCATTAATTCTGTATATTTTTTCCTGTGTTTAGTATGCTTCCCTTTGCTCTTCCTTGTATATACTTAACTCCCCAATAAAAAAGAATGAGTAATGAAGGAAATGGTGGGTAAATGCAATTGTGTTTCCTTTGTAATTAGATTTCCCCTCTCAAAAGCCTTCCATCTTCTCAAATCACAACAGATTAAATTCTAGCACAGCCTTTGTTGCCAAACTCCCTGGCAGTCCAGGTCTCTTCATTCTGGGGAAGAGGAAGAGCTGTTGTCCTATGGCCATATCGATAGGACTCCAGTTTTTTCATCTTGAAATCAGGGGGACAAAAAATGTTTAAGATGATGTATGGAAGAGAACATGGAGTATTGGTCCTATAAGTATGATATTAGATTTTACGTCTTGTTGTATTAGTTTAGAGATAAGAAGTGGAGAAGCTGGCTTGACAAAGAATTGGAGTTATTATTTTTACAGTCCACAGTGACAAATGCCCAGCCCAGGCTCTATACTTTCTGTTGGCAATATCTATAGCACAAACCCTTTTTTTTTTCAGAGACAGAGTATTTTATGAAGGCAGTCAAGTCGTCATGTCTAAAATGATCAGATTGTAAGTTCTACTTTATCTCCATATTTGCCAAAATGTGATGACAAAATGGCGCTGCTCAATGTGGGGAGTTGGATGGGAGTAGGACCACTCAACTACCAGCAGCAATTAGAGATGGTCTTCTGCCCTGTGGGAGGTTTCATTTTGACTTGCTCTTGGACAGATATCTCTGGTGAGTGGACCAGATATGGAAAAGCAATAGAGAGGCTATCTATGAGACACTGGAAAGTACAGTGGAAAGAGAATTGTATGTAGGTCTGCCTCAGTATTGTTCTGTAATATTAGTATTTTGCTGGGGTTTTGCCCAGAAGTGCTTAAAACTGCTTTTTTGAATAAATGAATATAGAACAAAAAATAATAACCAACAAGTCACAATTGGTCAGCTTAAAGGAAAGTGAGACATGCCCTGCCCCTTACTAAATGTTTGACCTTGGGTGACATCCTTCATTTTTCTAGATCTCTTTCTTCATTTGAACAAGGAGGGCATGGAGCTGGATGAGATGGTCTCAAAGGTCCCTAATAAGCTCTGATACTGTACAATACTTGATCATTGGCCCTTCGCAACACTTCATTTTGACTTGACCCCTGAGAGATACTTTCTTTCCATGGATCCTGCCATCTTAAATCTTTTCACTGAACATTTCTCAAAATAATTTTCCTCTTAGAGAATCACTCTAATAATTCCATTGGCTGCTGGCTCTCAGTCATTTTCAAGAGCTCTAGGATTCTGTTTTCATTGCCAAGATTTAACCTCAAGTAAAATTTCCATCAAACACTAGATCTAAACCAAACTCTCTCATTGAGCTCATTGAGGAGAAAGCTGTTATTCATCATCTTTTTAACTATGATTTTAAGTTTTATTACAGGGCTTTATTTCCTCCCATCCCCAGGCCCAACTCATTCTACTTGAATCAGCCCAACTCCTTAACATTTGTAACAAACATTAATAAGTATGGTTGGTACAAAATGTCATACTCACCATGGTCATCCCTTCCCCACAATACACAGGAAGTCCACAAGAAAGCTTAGAAAGCACACATGGCAAAAGAATAAGTCACAGTTCTTGGTGCTAGAAGCCCTTGTGCCCTCTCCACGGAGACTTCACATAGTTCTCCTTAGGTCTGTTGAAGTTTTGTGCTGGGTTCCTTATAGACTGATCTTCACTGCCCTTCTCTGGTGTATCTAGTCTATTCTTGGATTCCAATAAAGATGCTATCATTAGTCCATGCTGTTCCAGAGAGACTGCTAGAAGGCCACCAGGAAGTCCAAAAGACTTTAGACATTTTGACACTCCAACATATGGCGAAAGGGAAGGAGGAGGAGATGGTCAAAGCTCTCTCCTCCTCCAAGTAATTCACTTGGCTGAGGCTGCTTATATTACCTGGCTGGCCACATACGGGAATACTGATTCTAAAATAACATGATGTTTGCTTTTGTTCTTTAATGGGTAAACCCTGTGACCATCTCTTCAACCAATACTATTTCCCTTCCAATGGAGAATGACGACTGGCTTTTTTATAGCTAATGACATTGAATATGGACTTTTTGCATCTAGCATAATGCCCTTTATTTATCCATTTAAAAGAGATGCCATCACTTGACGGAGGTATCAAGTAGTAAATAAGCAAGCATCTTGTTAGTTACACTTGGTGCGATGGGCTTACTGACTGGTTCACTGAATCCCACTTTATACTTCCTGGTCAAGAAAGAAAATGAAAGTAATTTTTAACCATCTTAAAGCAACATAATATATATATATTTAGTATCTAAATGAGAAGGACCAAAATGTAGGAACTGCATTTCCAGACTTTATGGCCAGATCTAGACAGTTAGAATTACTCATATAATTCAAGTGAAATCATCTTTGATCCGAATTACTCAGATAATAGAGGCAACTGGTTCTGGTTCGATGAAAGTGTCAGCCTTCTGTGTTGAGCAGACCATGAATGAGGACTTATGAACCATAGAGGGAAAAAATCGGTGATATGAACTTTTTAAAACAAGTTTGAGGGGCAGCAAGGGGGCTCAGTAGATGTCCTAGGTCCAAATCTGGCCACAAATACTTCCTAGCTGTGTGATCCTGGGCAAGTCATTTAACCCCAGTTGTCTAGCCCTTACTATTCTTCTGCCTTGGAAACAATTTTTAGCATTGATTCCAAGACAGAAGGTAAGTATTTTGAAAAAAAAAAACAAACAGATTTGAAAAGTTTCATCTCTGAGCCTCAGTAATGATAGTAGTAAACTGAGGGAATTATCTTCAGTTCTCTACATTCTTCTGCACATTTGGTGAATTTACACTGAGGTATGTGAGATATGATCAGGGCTTTGGAAAATTTTCTCACTGCCAAACTACTGGAGTGAAAGACTGAAATTACATGCCCAATCTGGATATTTTAGGGAAACAGAGGCACTGCTATTTGACACATCTTTTTATAACAGATAATCTTTAGACATTAAATCTGAGCAAGAAGCGGCAAAAGTCACTTTCCCAAATGACACCACAATTTCCCATAATTTCCTAGAATTGATTGCTTGGAAGCTACTCTCTTAGCCAAGTTAAGTGGATGGGTATCCACTTAATGATTGAATTGGCCAGTGAAGACCGACAAACCACATAATCAAAATCAAAACTCCCAATACAATGACAACTGGCATGGACTCTACCTTCATATAATTTAAAAATTGCTTATGAAGCAAATTATTTCTGGAAAAAATCTTTTAAGAAGAATGATTAAATTACACAAGAAAGCAAACTTTTAAAGCAACAATTGACAGGTTAAATTCATCATTATGTTCCTATCTTTTTAACTCAGATAGTCTAGTGATGGTCTGGGACTGAGAATTCATTTCCACTCAATTCAACAAGCAACCATATGCTCAGGTATATAATCCTCTTGCTCTGTTGTTGTGGTTGTTGAGTTGTTTTGTTGTTTTTTTTTTCCAGTCAAGTCCAACACTTCCTGACCCCATTTGGATTTTTCTTGGCAAAGATATAGGAGTGGTTGACCATTTCCTTCTCCAGCTTGTTTTTTACATGGAGAAACTGAGGCAAGCAAGGTTAAGTGACTTGCCCAGGGTCACATAGCTAGTAAGTATTAAAGGCCAGATTTGAAATAGTCTTTCTCCTGATGCCAGGCCTCATGCTCTATCCATTGTGCCACCTACCTGCTCCTATATTCTAAGCACATACAAGTGAAAATTAAATTATCTTGTTCTCAAGGAGCTTCCACTCTACTGGGAGAAGAGAAGATGCAATTACAAAGCATATAATAAGTAATATAAAGTCATTTATTTCTTTTAAACCCTTACTTTCTGTCTCGGAGTCAATACTGTGTATTGGCTCCAAGGCAGAAGAGTGGTAAGGGCTAGGCAATGGGGGTCATGTGACTTGCCCAGGGTCACACTATAAATTTAAAAAGAGACAGGAGAGGACTAGGGAGAAAAGGGAAAGGGAAAGTGAGGGAAAAGGAGAAGAGAGGAATGAGAAGCAGGAAAGGGAGAGGGAGGGAGCTAACACCAAGTGGAACATGAAAGTTGATTTGTATTCTGTTTTAAAATAAAAAAAAACCCTATCTTCCATCTTAAAATAATACCATGTATTGGTCCTAAGGCAGAAGAGTGGTGAGGACTAGGCAATACCCAGGATCATACAGCTAGGAAGTATCTGAAGTCAAATTTGAACTCAGGACCTCCTGTCTCTATGACTGACTCTCAATCCACTAAGCCACCTACCTACCTAGCTGCCTCATATATTCTACTTTTAAGAGAGTCCATATTCTTTATTTAGAGAATTGAAATCCAGGTGACCTAAAGGAAAATGAAGTAACATATGGGGCTAAAATAGGTTGCAGCATATCACATATGATGCACAAGATGACTGTTAAAGAACGGTCATGTATGAGAGATAATAGACAGCCTATTTTGTGCACTGGGATCTAGTAATATTAAGAGATATTGAGTCAGATATCCATTAGGCTAGCTTCATGGTACTGTAGAAGATTTTATGGGAAGACCCAGTCAAGTATTTTACAGGGGGAGAAATGTGGGATCCTCAAAATCCACTTTCAAAGTTGAATCCACATTGATTAGATGAGAAACCCATTAAGGTATTGAACTACTTCAAAATTCTTTCATTCATAATCTCACTAATTCATATTGTTTTTTTCCTCCAATAAGTGTGCTTCTGTTTGTTCACATTCCATCAGTTTTTCAAGGTCCATCACAAACGCCATCTCTATCATGAAGTCTATTCTTTTTCTCTTCCATCATAATGTTTCAATTTTAATACTGATGCTGCCAATAAATAACCTCCATCCTTGAAATGTTAAAAAGAATGTTATCCATTGAAAATGAGGAAAAACTAATAGCAAACAAAAAGAAGTTCTTTCCTACCCACCCATATTTTCCTCTCTGAAATAGTATAGATCAGTGATGGCAAACCCTTTAGAAACCAAGTACCCAAACTGTTCCCTCACGCCCCATGTGAGCTGTCCCCCTACCCCAGACAGGAGAGGGAAGAAGTACTCCCATTGGGCTGCTGGTCAGAGGGGTGGGTGATGTGAAAAATGTCCTTAGGTACAGTGGAGATATGTCTATAAAATGATATGGTGATATTCACAATTTTCTACAGCCAAAAAATAAGTAGAATGCCGTAAACAAACTCCAAACTCTCAAATACAATTTCGAGTGCAAGTTACTAAGATACAGCAAACCCCTTAAGGATGAAGTATCTTATTTTAACATATAATGAGTATGCTAGCATGTTTATTGCAAATGATTCTTAAAATGTTTATTTACCACTGTTTTATGGCTACAGACAGAATCTACATCTTTATGGGAAGGTCTGGTCTCCAGTTATGACATCTGCTCCTCGCGTTGAGTTGAGTGCATCCAAGGGAGGATTTTCCTGACAGGCACACTTGTAATGCTTAAATGTAACCAGGGGACCATTTAGAATCATCCCATAAGCTGCAGGGTTTAAAGGTAACACTTGAAAATAATGGGCCAGATCATTAATGACAAATTACAGTGGAAATCCTATAGAGAAGTACCCAAAGTACCCTCTTTCCATATTCATCCTGATGGGGGTCATCATGGCAGATCATACCATAGACACTTGACAATAAATACACCATGCATTAAGGAGATAATTCATTTTAAAGTTGTTTAATTTAATTACACTGCATGTGGGAAATGCACGGAGCCTAGAACTTAGTGTGAGCTTTTGCAGACTACTGGTCATAACAAAAAACAGAACTTGTGTTCACATTTGAAAAGAGGTAGGAAGAATGACCCCAAAGATTGCATTTTACTCAAAAAGCAAACTAGAGTCATTCTCTTGAACACTGATCATCAATCTATTGAAATAATGACTTTTGTCATTTTCTACAAAGTATGTACACGAGTTAAACAAGTTAAGTACCAGACCTCCCAAGTCATAGATTCTAGAAGGATTCCTCAACGTCTAAGAATTGCTTTCATGCCAGTGAACAATCCCAGTTTTCAACAGAGTAGTAGATGAAACTTGGGAATCCCATTCATCTTTTCCTAAAATGCAGTTCCTCCTTCCAAAATGGAGCTCTTATTCACTTCCAAAATCATATGTTTGTCCCCAATACCTGTTGAGAGGTATTCTTGTTTAATTGTTAATTTGTTTGTTGGTTACATTCAGATTCCCAGGTATCTCATCCCCTCACTTCCCCATATTATAGAAGGCATCAACCAACCAAAAAAAGATGTATATATAAGTTGTATCTTTCATGCTTTTATTTATTAGTTCTTTCTTTGGAGGTAGACACTTATAAGTTATTCTCCAAATATAATTCTCTAGCTATATATAATATTCTCTTGGTTTTACTTGTTTTGATCTTCATTATTTCATATAGGTTTTCCCAAGTTTTTTTTAAACCCTCACCTTTCTTCTGAAGAATCAATACTGTGTATTGGTTCCATGGCAGAAGAACTGGAAGAGCTGGGCAACGGGGGTTAAGTGACTTGTCCAGGGTCACACAGCAAGGAAGTGTCTGAAACCAGATTTGTCTAAGTTTTAAAAAAATTAACCTGATCATTTACAGTGAAGTATCATCCTGTCACAATCACATGCCACAACTTGTTCATCTATTACCTCCTTGATGGGCATCCCCTCAATTTCCAGTTTTTTTTTTTTTTGGCCATAAGAGAGCTGCTATAACTATTTCGGAACACATAGGTTCTTTCCCTTTTCTCCCCAATCTCTTTGGGAAATAGACCCAATAGTAGTATTGCTAGGTCTTGAAATGTATTCTTGTTTGGCAACATGCAATCAATACTCACATCCAGCATGTATTTCTGCTTCGACCTTGAGATGACTCTCATCTTAATTCTGTTGGAATGTATGGTTTTCTATGTCTCACAGAGGCAGCTAAGGTAACAGTGGTTAGTGCTAGAACTAGAATTAGGAAGATGTATTCAAATCTAGCTTCACACACTTAATACCTCTGGGACCCTAGGAAAATCACTTACTCTCTATCTGACTCAGTTTCCTCATCTGTAAAAAGGGGATAACAATAACCCATACTTCCAAGGGTTCTTACAAGTATCCAGTAAGATGATATTTGTAAAATGCATTGAAAACATTAAAGAATTATATAAATGCTAGCTATCATAGCTATTATTATTACAGCATCACTAGAAGAATATTGTTATAATGAAGTACATATTGGATAATGTCCTAGGCTACAATTTCTTTTCTTACAGATGAGGAAATTGAGGCAGAGGCCACTTAAGTGATTTGTCCAGCATCACAGAGCTATTAAGTGTCTGAGGCTAGATTTGAACACAAGTAAAGAAGGTGAATGGTAAAGAAGATAATAATTATCAACAGACAGCATGCATACTCCAGTGACATCTAGGCAACATCAGGAGGTCTAGAGGAAGGTCTCCAACAAATTGGGTAGATCCTTTGACGATTAAGGGGAAGATGTAGAGAGTCATCTAAAAGATGTAGGTATGGATGGCTTGGGGCATGAATTGTTAAAGTATCTTATGCAAGAGCCCCAATCTAAAGAATTTGTTCTAGATGCTAAGGACCTCCTGATATTGTTTGGTTAACTTAGCCCAATACTGAACACATGCCCTTCCCCTTCTAGCATCTGTCATAATGCACTGAAGAGTTCCATTAATATGTGAATAAATCCCTGATGTCTTCCCACAGTTCCCCCTAAACCAAGAGACTTCAGTCTTCCCTTTCCATGGTGCATCTCCTCTCACTGTTCTCATAAAATGACAGGCTGACCTGGTCCATTGGGCAAAAGCCATTAACCATGAAATCTCTGATTCAGCACATCTTGCAAGAGGGGAGAGAGGATTATGAGCTGCCCAAGTGACCCAGAGGACCTGCAGGATTCCCACATAATGGATAGGTCCAAGACTGGTCCCACATGGGCCTGATGATACGTATAGTCATCGTCTCATAACTTAGAGTTCCTCAGGTCACTCGATGCATAAATCAGTTACCCAAGGATGCTTGCTGGGGAGAGCAAAGTCATGAATCAAATACTCCCAAGAAATTCAGTAACAGGTGCACTTGGACAACAGTGAATATTAAATTATTCCCAAATTGCAGACCCTGTCAATAAGAGGTTAAGATATCTCAGAGGGTCAACTCGATTTTCTTCTCCTTCGCTATGGTCAGATTATCTGAAATCCCCAAATTGTCAATATCAGCCTCTTTATTTATTTTTAATTTGGAGCATTATTTAAGAAAATGATGCTGCTGTTTGCTAAAAGTGAGAATTGATTTCTAGCAAAAATGGGATAAAGGAAAGCTGATAATCCAAGAGCTGAAGTATCAGGAATCGGTGCCCCAACTTTTAGTAAATGAAGTATTTAAAGACAGAGAGCTCACGGCTCATTTTAACTCTATGGTAATTCGATACAGGCACTCACAATTATTTCATTTTCAATATTACTGCTCGTGTCCCTCCATAAAGATCATGCATAGAGAAAGCTAATTTTATACTTTTTCCATCATCAAGATGATTTTAAACAACTATCTTAATAACTCTCTCAATCTATCACCAGTTATAATGCTAGGAAAGTGCCCCAGGATATGCTTTTATTCCTCTATATTCTGAGAAGGGGCTGACCTTTGGTCAATTTGAAAAGCAGATGCAAGGGTTTTGTTGTCGCTCCCTAGCCCCACCTCTCTCTTCTGTACCTTCTGCCCTCCTTTCAGGATTTGTCTACTCCTTCCTCTCCCCTTTCCCCCATCATCCCCCCACAGTCCTCTCCTGCCACTAAGTCACATCCTGTCCCTGGAGAAAATATTATAATAAACTCATTCCTACAAGGTATTTGCCATTAGGGGGGAAGTCTTTGAATTTCAAAAGAAACAGAGTGAAAAATGATTTGCTTTTTCACATTTGTCCACCCTCTCAGCCTCAATAGCTCACTCTTACTCAATCCACATATTCAATCAGTTTGCAACTCATCATTTGTTTTTCTACAATATCTCTCCTACACAGTCCCCTTTTCTCCATTCAAACAATGGCCATCTCAGTTCAAGCCTTCTCTACCAATCATTTGTTGCATATTGCAATAGAATCCTAACAGGCCTCCTTGCCTCTAGTCTTTCCTTTCTCCATTCCACTCTCTATTCAACTAGGTGGTTCAATGGATAGAGAAATGGGCCTGGAGCCAGGAAGACCAGATTTGACCTCATACATTTCATTTACCACATGTGTGACCCTGTGCAAGTCACTTAATTATTGTTTACCTCTGTTTCCTCATCTGTAAAATGGGGATAATAATTGCACCTACCTCCCAGAGTTGCTGTGGGGATCAAATGAGATAATATTTGTAAAGCACTTAGCCCACTTCCTGGAACATAGTAAGTTATTATTTTCCTAAAGTGCAGTTTTGTTCATGCTACCTCCTTATTCTTTTTTTTTTTTTTGGAGAATTTTATTTAATTAGTTAATTTAGAGTATTTTCCCATGGTTACAAGATTCATGTTCTATCCCTCTCCTCCTGTAGCCAATGTGCAATTTCACTGGGTTTTACATGTGCCATTGATCAAGTCCCATTTCCATATTATTGATATACCTCCTTATTCAGTAAACACCAGTGGCTCCCTATTACCTTTAGAATAAAATACAACCTCCTCTTTTTTGCCTTTAAAGTCCTTTATAATCTGACTCCAATTTGTTTTTATAGTCTTATTATGCACGATTCACTGTCACACATCCTATGATCTAGTTACATTGGTTGACTTGGGGTTCTGCATATAGGATACTCTATCTCTCTGTCTATGCTCTTCCTATCTATGCCTGGCATAGACAGGCGAATCACTTAAAATTGCAGGGGTTTCTTCTGCCCATCTAGTCTACTGTTCCTACTGCAGATGGTCACACAGCTAGTAAGTGGCAGACCTAGGATTAGAAGCCAGATCCTTCAAATCAAAATTTAGCACATTTTCCACTGTCCCATGCAAGCAAGTAGGTATTATTCTCTCCATTCCACAGATGGGGAAATCAAGGCCCAGAGAGGATAAGTAATTGATCTAAACTACAGCCAGGCAGTAAGTGACTTGCATGTCCTGGCTCATCACTTTCCTACTGCTAAGGGCACCAGCATCCTATCAGTCTCCCATTCTCATACCCTCAGAGTTGGATTTGATTCTTCCCATTCTTTAATCTCACATATGCAATCAGCCACTTATGTGCAGTGATTCTATTTCCTTGAGATCTTTAACTCTGGTGCCCTCCCTGCCATTTTCATTGCTACTATTGGAGTTTAAACCTCATTACCCCTCTCCTGGATTATTACAACAGCCTTTTAATTGATGTCCCAGCCTCCAGCCTAACCACAGTGCCATCCATCCCACACATCATTGCCCTCTACAATCTGGCTCCAACTGAGTAGATGCCCCATTCCATTGCACTTGTTGGCTTTCTGTTTCCTTGTTCTTTGTAGGACTAAGAGACTTCTGGGTATAACCTTGGTTTAAATAACAGATGAAGCAAACTGCTCAGTAACTAGTAAAAGCCATAATTGTTTATGTGATATGTTTAAACTCACCTAAGGGATGGTGAGCAACCCAAGCACTCAGGGCTATGAGGGGGCAAAGGAAAAGGAAACAAAGATGGCCTACCAGAGTCACCAGAAAAACAAAGAAACAACTCGATCTCTGGAGGGGCAGGGTATGGCAGCAATAACTGGGGTGGGTGTGGAGGGTGTGTCTGGATCTGGCTGAGATGATCTTTTGGTCATAGCAAAAGGAAGAAGGGGATGGAGAGTCCAGTGAAAGGCAATCTTCCTCCCTGAATGTGCAAATTATACCAGGCTCTTACCATTGTCCAAGTCCACCCAACAGGGCTGTTAATTATTTGGAAGGGGACCAGATGTTTTATAGGGAACCATGATGTCAAGTTTAAGCAATATGATTTGTTGTCCATCTCCAATTTCATAGGAAAGAATTGTCAATTAGAAAGGATCCAGGGATTTTCTAGGAAAATATGAGGAGGATGTCAGAAAAAATGAAATATTAGGAGATGCCAGGATGAAGGGGATCAAAGACATCATGGTGAGGAGAAAGGAAGGGAAGGGAAGGAAAGAAAAGAAAAGAAAAGGGAAGGGAAAGGAAGGGAAGGGAAGGGAAGGGAAGGGAAGGGAAGGGAAGGGAAGGGAAGGGAAGGGAAGGGAAGGGAAGGGAAGGGAAGGGAAGGGAAGGGAAGGGAAGGGAAGGGAAGGGAAGGGAAGGGAAGGGAAGGAGAGGGGAGGGGAGGATTGCAAATTGCTTTAAAGAAGTGATCTTATATGATTCTCAGAATAAGTCTGTAAGATTGGTGCTATTTTTTTGCTCATTTTATGGATAAGGAAACCAAAGCTGAGAAAGGTTAGTAACCAGCCGAAGATCACATCACCATTACCTGCTTGAGGCAGGAGTTAAACCTAGAGCTTTTTGGCTTCTGGTCTCTTCACTCTATCCACTAAGCGATATTCTTTCCCCTTGCTAGATGAAGTCTTAGAGTTCATCTACTCCTACCCCATCATTTAAGATGTGGCCCAGGGTTGTGAGCAGACTTCCCCCATTCCGTGGAAGTATGAACTTAGTCTAAATCCAGTGTCCTTCAGGTGCAGCAGAAAAATGCCCTGGAATTGGAGTTGGAGTAGGAGTCAGAGTATCTGCACCAAATCAGACCCTGCCTCTGTCACCCTTTGTGGCTTTGGATAAGTCACTTCTTTTGGCCTTGGTTGCCTTCTGGGTTAAATGACAGGCTAAGAATAGGTGGATTCCAATTCTGGCTCAAAGTTTATGACCAAATGATCCCCTGTACCATGGGGTCTCCAGATCTAACTCCCCCTCTGTTAGAGGACTCCAGTTTGATTTCAGCTTCTCCATCCCTTCCACCATAGACTCCCAGAGCTTCTATTCCCCGATAACATTCTAGCAAGGTTACTATGTTTTAAAAACATCTCCAAAGCAAATTTGACCATCTCCCTTTTAGAATCTCAACAGGTGACATGACTCTCAGAGTCTGGGAATCCTAACTAAAGTTGAATTCTAATTCCTTCTGTCACAGCCTAAGATTTGAGGTAACAGAGAACATCTGTTCACTTTTCCTTGCAATATCCCCGCCATATCCCTCCATTAACTTGAAAACTGTTCCTTCTCCTCATTTTTGAGGTTTTATTTATGAGGGCCTTTTCTCCATTCTTAATTACTTTGGCTGTGGACAACACATGATGTCCACATCTCACTTACATTTTTGTAGTTATGACTTATTTTTATTTTATATACAACATACTATAAAGCAATAATATAATACATATGACTTGTTATAAATATGTAATAAATTATAATAAATATGCATATCCAAGACAAATTCTCACATTAACCATGTCCAAATTCTATGTCCAAATTCCATTTTAATGCCCCCAACTGAACATAGTACAAAGAAAGCAAGTGGGCTCCTTGCGAGAGAGGATTACTTTGCCCTTCCAGAAAGCTGGCAAGGTAGCTATGCGTCCTGGCAACAAGTTCACCTTTTCAACTTGATTGCTTCATCACAGGGGCGAGAGCACCCCACTAATAATTCTTCCCTTTGTACCCACTAGTGTGAGGATCCTAGTACTCTTCAGTTGGGTAAAGACAAGGCCAAGGGGCTTGAAGCTACTTGTACAGTCTCACTGGAGAGCACTTGAGGATGACGTGGAGAGGGAAGCACAGTGTAAGTATTGCTTTGGAATTTGCTTAACTATAGCTGCCTGGACATGTGAAGACTGGGATACCCTGTGGGCTAGTCAAATGGAAATATCTAACCAGCAGTTGATGAGGTGGGTTTGGAGCTCAGGAAAGAGACTTGGACTAGATCAATAGATCTGGGAAACAAGTCACTGGGCATTTATTCAGCCTGGCTATATTCCAGGCACTGTTCTTAGTGCTGATGATACAAAACAAAGGAAAAGCAAACTCGCTCTTAAGTAGCTCACAGTCTAGGCACCTGCAGAAGATATTAACTGAACTCATGGATCTGAGGAAATCACTAAGAAAGAGGGTGTGAAAGAGAGAAGGGGTAAAGCTATGTAGCACAGTGAGTATCAGGGCCAGAATCAGGAGCATGTGGGTTCAAATTTGGTCTCAGACACTTCGTAATTCAGTGACCCTGGGCATGTCACTTAACCCCCATTGCCTAGCTCTTACTGTTCTTCCACCTTAGAATCAATACATGATATTGATTCTAAGATGGAAGGTAAGGGATTTTTTTTAAAGAGAAAAGGGAAGGAGGCTCTGGCTAGAGCTTTGAAGGATGCCCTTATTTGTGGTATCGTGGAATGATGTCTTGGCTTGTAAAAGAACTGGATTTAAGGGAGACTGAGTTGTGCAAAACCATAAGATTCTTCCAGAGTTATCAAAGTCCAGCAACAAAGTCAGAATGACTGGTGATCATCATGGGAGAAAGAGTTATTAAGAATATAAGATGTTTGTGGTCATAACGGTTTTTCTTTTTATGCTTCAATCCACACTTGGCTCAATGACATACCTACAGTAGGTGCTTAATAAATGTTTATTGGACTGAATTCAGATTTATATTGTAATCAGCTCCTCTGCACCTTGCTCTAGGCACTTTCAGATTTACTAATCTTGGGGTTCTCCAATGCTGAATTACACGGTGTATGTGTATAAACAGACTGCTAATTATTATGAAGGAGGAATTAGATAAGACAAGCTAATCAAAAGGTTTCATCAAAGAAAGAAGATGGACTCATCACATGGTGAGAGCATGGAACATCTGATGGACAACCCATGAACTCTGCTAGCATCCATCTGACATCAAGAAAATTCATGGAAGGCTCCCATCTTACATGTTGGTGGGATTTCTGAGGGGACACAAAGCAGAGACACATAGAATGAGAAAGTTAGGAGAGGCCACAGTCTTCTTCACTGGAGAGAATACTGATGGTCTCTCTGCTCCAGTGGATCATTGACGTATTGAGCATCCCATGCACAAGCATGGAGTTAACCTCTGCCCAGGTGTAAGATTTCAAGACTTCTGGGAGAGCTAACATGCTCTGTATTCCCTCAGGAAACTGGGCCACTTGGGAGAAACTATAAAATCAAGATGATAAACAAACTTTCTTATGATAAGCTTATTAGCACCAAATCAGGGGGTGCTACCCAGACCTATGTTATTGTTATTTAATGTTGGTCCTCTGCTGAGCCCTTCCAATATGTCTTTTTGACAGATAGCCTATTACTCTTCATACTGATCTCTGTTTTCTTCCACAATCATGAATCAGTTCCAGACATGTGGTTATATTTCCAGCAAGGTCCACGGCAGAGCAAATACATAGCTCCAATTAATAATAACGTTCGTCCTCTTGGGTTGGTAATAAAAAACATACTATCTTATATCGGCAAATATTCCTCTCTATCCTACTTCTCATGTGCGCTTTCAAAGCCCTTGAGATGATCATGTACATGAACTCTTAGAATAGTCATGAGATTTTAGGTGGAATCTGCTCTGAGAATGTTTTTCTCCAAAGTTTTTATTCCATTCCTTCTCCTCTTCTCTCCAAGGTAAAGACCAGGACTTAAGATTAATTTATATGCCCCCCCCCAGAACAACACCTGTCTCCCCACTCCCAACTCTGCCCCCTTTCCTCTCCATTCTCACATACAATACACACAGCTATTCTCTTTCTCCCACTAATTCTCTGTAACTTTCCCCACCCCAGATCTGGGTTTCCTACTCCTTAGCTGAATTCTCCTTTTCTCTTGGCACCTGTTCTTTTAGCTACTATTAATCTTGTTTTCATTTGATTCCTGTACCATTTCATTTCTACCATGGCCCAATGAAAGCCCAGGTCTGTCCAAACCATCCCTTCTGGAAGAAGCAAAGTGTAATTCTGAAAAGTCCCCATTCCTGTAGGGTGATTAAGTTTACCTCCACGGTCTCTGCTGGGGCTTCCTCGAGCCTGAGTAATTTACCTTTCTTTGGGGTTTTAAGCTTTAAATAAGAGACTCATTATTTTTTTAGTAACATCTGAGATTCTAAGGTTATGAAACGTGTGCCATGAATGCAAAGAGACTTAACATTCCAGAAGTACATCTGATCCACACCAGGCAATCCTTTCTCAAATCCCAGCTGTGGAAGCAGCTCTCCTGATAAGCTCATATCTCATATCCTCAAGGAGGCCAGGGGGTGGGAGATGAAATGGTGATTCTCTTTGGCCAATGACAGAATACCTGAAGAGTGGATGAAAGCTACAGTGAAAAGGCCAGGACCTACCATCAGCTAAGAGATGAAAACCCCACTGGGGTGATTTTGAAGTCTCAGAGCTGGATTCAATATGTCTAGTTCTCGGGGGTGGATGAAAAATGTGTTGGTTTGGCCACACACACATGCATCTCTGCGCGCCTAAATGCTACTCAGTGTGCATATCTTGGCTTTGACCATTAGCCCCAGAGAATAGGCCCCAAACAGTTGTTATTCATTATATGCAAGGAAAATTTGTATTAAGCAGATTGGAGCTAAATCTGTAGTGAGCATATGGGTCTAAAAGGAGGGAAGAGGACTAAGCAATTTTCCAGTCCCAAAATGGCACATTCCAGCTAGGGAAACAGTGAAGACTCCAGACCTTCAAAGCAATATTCTGTGGCAGGTGACAATTGGATGAAGCAAGCCAACAAAGCCCAACAAAGTGGGCGGCACTGGCAGTTTTTATGACTGGGTTAAGCTGGGGCAGAACAGGGATGGCTAAGAGTGGAGAAGCTTCCTTGTGGAATCTCTGGGGATAAGGATACCTTTAGGTACTATGGAGGCTTTTGGTTTCAATTCTTGAACCTGGGCTCTGCCACTTACAATCTGTATAGCCTTGGACAAATCCATAACACTCTTTAGGTTTGAGTGTCTTCATTGGTCAAATAAGGGAACGAGACTCTAGCATCTGTTCAAGGTTGATGATAACACCACCACTATTCTACAAAGTGCTACCAGTTTGTTATGTGCATGAAATATATACATTTATGTGACAAAACAGAGAGAAAGATGCTTATATACATACATATACAACTATAAAATCGCTTCAGCATCAGTTCTCTATCCACCAGACTCCATTGCTGGCTACAGTCCTTTCTCTCTTACCCCTTCCTTCCTTTCTTCCCTCCTTCCCTTCCTTTCTGGTCATTCAGATCCACCTGGAGGTAAATATTAATTGGTCATTGAGATGCCCTCAATCACTGCTCAAGACACTATTTCTCATTGCTCACATATGCCCTGAATCTATCTCAACAGACAGTGGGATCTCTTTCACTTGGACAAACAGAATCATTTGGTTTCATGGCTGTTATTTCTTTATTAGTAGGTTGTAGGGAGGTCAGGCAAGTCACAGCCTGACTCCCACGTGACTCTATATCTATCTACCTGCTCTCTATAAGGATCCTCAAGGTAACCTGAACAGAAAAATTTTCCTAGTCCTTTACTTACCCATCTTATACAACAGCAGGTATGCCCTTGGCTATGAATCTTTCTCATATTCCCTTATCTTCTTCCACTTTTACACAAAAGACTTCTAAATAATCCTTCCCAGCATTTTGTTATGTATTGCACACTGAGTTTCATTACTAAGGTCCTGATGGACTGGAGTGTTTCCCAAAGGGCCCTTTAGGAGAAAAATCTAAAGGTTCATTTATATGTGTGTATACTTATATATTATATATGTGTATACATACATATATGTATATAAATATATAATTACCCACTTGACTGATACGGATCACCATTGGCCATTCTAATCTTTTAGATTTCAATATATTTAATACTTATTTTTATTTTTTTAATTAGCTAATTGTCAAATGGATAGCATTAACCCCAAGGCCTTTCACAGTAAATAATCTATAGCACTTGAAATAAATTATTCCTAAGTATCAATTTGGCATTCAGGGAAAATTTTTAAATAATATTATAATATGCTTGTCAATTCTACCATCTCATGATCGGTTTCTGTAGGTTAGCACAGCACCATGGAAAGTGTGTTGGTGAGAGGCGGGAGACTTGGGCTCACGTCTAAGATCTGTCACTAACTAATTATGTGATTTGGGGGAAAAGTCATTCACTGGACTAGAAGTCAGTTGGCTCATCTGTAAAGTGAAGGGTTGATCTAGAGAAGTTCAAACATTCTTTCCAACTCTTGTCTTCTGAATCAGTGACAGGAAGAAACGATGTGACCTGACCAAGATGCACTTCACTCTAGGATACCATCACAAGAAGATCTGAATGGCAGTCATCTAGGAATGAGGTGAGAGAACGAGCTTGAATCTTCCCTCTGGACTCCAGCAAATGCACAGTGTGAAACCCACAAGAAATGGAAAGCTTCTCAGCCTTTTCCCGGATTAGGAGCCAGGGTTAAATATGAGAAAATGTAAAGTCTGCCCAATATGGAATGAGAAGACCCCAATCTGAGTCTTGCCTCTGTAATTTAATAGCTCTGTGACCATGGGCAACTAATCTTTCCTAGTGTCAGTTTCCCACTTTTTAAAATGAGGAGCCTAGATTATATGATCTCTTAATTCTCTTTCAGCTCTAAACCTATGATCTAATCCTTGGCTTTGGGTTGAATCATAGTCCCCAAGACAGGTGTCCAGGGAATTCCCTATTGCCTCTAACAGCATATATAAATTCCTCCATTTTGCACTTAACATTCTTTGTGACATGGTCCCTCCTTACTATTCAAACTTCACTAGAGATTACTCTACTTGGCACACTCTATAATCAAGTCAGACTCCTTTGCAATTGTTTTAAAATATGATACCCCATTTCCCATCTCCAGAACTTTTCATTGGCTGTCTCCTGTGCCTGGAATGCCATCCCTTTTCACCTCTGTCTCACAGAAACTCTAGGCTATAAAAATCAGCTCAAGCACTGCCTTTGATGTGAAGCCTTTCCCCAGCTCACTAGTAGATAGTGGCTAGCTTTGAACAACCACCTCATGTGTATTTTGCACCCATGTCTATAGGTATAGGGTGTCTTTTCTACTAGTGAGTTCCTTGAGAGCAGCAATTGTTGCCTTTTTGTTTTCACCATCTCCCATGCTTTGGCTGCCCCATGACAGGATTGATTGCTCATCTCTTTCTTCTCCACATACTTCTGGGAGATGTTAAGGAGAGTAAAGTCATTTGCTGTTGATGACTTTCTCAGCTATGGAATTTCTTGAGGAGATGCTCTCGCAGAGAATTATTTTTTCCTTTCTTATCCATTCTGTACTTCATCCTGCAAGTAGATGAAAACCTACTTGCACAACTGACAGGATTGAGAATTGGGGAGATGGGATGACTTATGGAGAAGCCATGTTGGACTCTGAAGTTTTCAATAAAGGAAAATGCATATTTATTCAAGATATTGAACAGCTGTATCTAATCAATATCAAACCTGATCCAGCATATTTCCAATGTGTAATAAAGTCCTAAATCATGTTTGTAATTCATCTGTAGAGAGGAATGCTCCAAGGAATGCATACCTATTATGAAATCTCAAGAAAAAGGAGAAATTAAATATTATTTTAGAACTAATCAAACCATTGAACCCAAAGGATTCCTCTAGTTTCCTGAGTTCTGTTGAACTTAATAACATATTTGAAATTTAGTGAAGCAATAATTCATTCAAATGAATAACAATATATTCTGTATTCAGGAGATTCATAGCTCACTTTTGTTGCTGTTGGAAGAATGGGGGGGGGGAATCATGACAAATGAATCAGAACAATTTAAAGAAGTATTTATTAGGCAACTACTGTATGCCACATATTGGAAGGACAAAAATAAAATCAAATAGACTTCTCTATAGATATCACTGTTAATATGGAATGCCAATGGCACTGGGGCTTCTCTGGGAATTTCTGTTGGTACACAGGAGAACCCCCAATTTTTAACATACTCAGATTTGGAAAAAAATAGAGTCTAGAATGTCAAGCCAGGAGCCTTTACCATCAATGGGGAGGAGCAGGATTAATAATTTCATGGAAGCTCAGAGTTGGAAGGAGCCTCAGAAACCATTTTGCCTAACCCATATATGAGAAAAAGACTCCTCTATTTAATATTATCAACCAGAAGTCATCTATCCTTTGCTTTTAGACCTCCAAGGCAGGGAGTGTGTGTGTGGGGAGAATGTGGCAGGATGAAACTCACCTATAAAAGGCAGCTCCCTTTACTTTCACATAGGTTTGAGTATTAGAAGTTGGTTCTAAATGTGACTTTTTGAAATTTCCACTTATTAAGTCTAGGTCCATCCCCTGGGCCCATGGAACATAAGCCACAAGGAACATTCTCCTCACAACAATGCCTGAGATACTTGAAGTCAGTTATTGAATTCTCACTGTTTTCTTTGGACTCCATGTCCTCACTTCCTTCAATTCATTCTTAAATGGTGTGAGAAGTAATTTTTCAGAAACTGTATTAATTCCTATATGTTAGGGAGAATTACTGTGTATTTCTATGTCTAGGATCTGGGTCAGAGTTACCTTCTAGTCTAGTGCTTTTTAATTCTCTTTGTCCTTGGGAATCCTAAGGAATTTCTTCTTTTATAGCACAATTTGATTAATAAATGAAAGGGAGAAGGGTCCTTTTCCAGAGTATGTGCTCTTCCCACCTGTGAAGATAAGGAGGACTGAATAGGCTGATGGACAACCTCTTAATTTTCTATCACCAATTAAAAATGTCTTGAGATGGTCAAGGAAGAGACTGAAAAATGAATTCCTCAAAGTATGCTCTTTAGGCTGCCTGGCTGACCAGCTCAACTTGTCCCTGGTTGCGATAGACCATAGAGATCTATATTACTTTATCGGTTATGACACCAGCCTAACCAATGAACCTAATGTAATCAATAAACTTATATTCTTATCCCCAAATCATTCTCTTGAGATAATGTTAATCCTAACAATGGTATGATCTTACGCCTCTTTACCTTTTTGACTGTCTCCTACTATATGCTGCTTTTATGATCACTATTTTTCCTAAAATGATCCTGTAATGTTAATTTTTTTGTTGGCACTGTGGTCAGCAATGTTTGGGGGGGCTCTCGGTCCCCTGCATGCCCACACCCATAATTTTAGTAGTGACTCTTTAGCAAAACAGAGGTCTTGTTAGGCCTATCTGATTCTCTCAAACATGCCGAGATACCAAGAGATCTCCTGAATTGCTCAGTCAAAATATCCTTTGCTCTCAGCCCTCTGAGGCAGAGAAGCTGGAAGGACTCATCTACACTCTGCTTATTTCCTAACAGAAAGCTCAGTTCATCACATACTTCTAACTAGTTACAACCCTTCAGTGAAAACAGGCTTACCTTGTGATGATTCATTTTAATTTACTTTAAAGGATTCCATTGAGCTGAAACTTTAATTAAAAAAACAAACGGGAAAGAGTGTGAGGTCTGTAGAGCATCAATTATCCAGTCTTGATATTCAGCATGGCAAGTACTCTTTACACATGTGGGTCCTGTTAAAAATCACTGAGAAATGCTTCTGAACAATGTCACCCACACCTTCTCTCCCTCTTCCAATAAGCTATAGGATAAATTAACTTTCACTCTCACCAATGGTCCCCAAATAATTACAATTGCATTATGCCTCTCTGTCCATGGTCTATTCCAAGCCTTCCTTTTTCTACCTACCTCACTGGCTTGTTATGAGGAAAGTGATTTGTAAACTTTAAAGCATTATATAAATGTGAATAATTGTGGTTATTATTATTTATTTCATTCTCAACCTCTGTTATTCTTATTTACTATCACAAGTATTACATGCATTTTGTGATAGGCATAAATATATGTTTATGTATATATACATATATATCATCTTTCCTCATCTTCATCCTTTACCCCCTTAAAAATGGCATTAATGCCTTTTGCCTTAACACACTAAATATGCAAGCAGATTTCCTAATGAAATGGTTTCCAGTGATCAGCTCACAGAATCTGGGGACTGGAAGGAACTTCAGTGATCCTCATCTATGGCCCATACAGAAATAGGAATTCTCACTACAGCATTCTTGAGAAATGATTCTCTAGCCTTTGCCTGAAGATTTCCAATGGAGGGAAGATATTTATGAAAACCTTTATTAATCAGAATACCAATGTACAACCCATAAGATCTAATTAGTTACATTGATAGAAAACAACTTGTTACCCTTAGATATATTCTCTTTAATAGGCAGAAGTTAACACTTATCCTTCTTCCCTAGTCTTTAACGCCTCAACTTTCTAAGAAAAGGCTCTTTGAATATGTTAGTATGGCATATATTACATCTTTCATATATACTTTTCCATTGTCTTGGATTCTTTTTTTAAAAACTTGGGACTTTAAAAAGTATTATCATTTTTTAAAAATACATTAAATTTTACTTTGTTTCTGACCCTGATCAAGTTACAAGACTGAGCAGTGTATTTGGCAGACTGCTTGCCATATTTATTACCATTTATAAAATGGGACTCCTTTGGAGGAATGCAAATTTTAGGGTTGGTGTATAAATGAGTCCATTATGAGATGACCAGATACACATTTCTATGACTGCTAAATAATCATATCATAGAAGTACAGCTTGTGGATTCAATGTTAAAGAAAAAATAAATGATAGTCATCTTTAAAAACATATTTGTCAAAACATTCTTTTAGTAAATGAAGACTATTAAAAAATAAAGAGAAGTCAGTCTCAGGAAATGGTGTGAGAATTATCTATGCTTATAATAATCTCAAAATAGGCCTCATTCCATTTACCTCTCCTAGTTTTGCCTCCAAACACAAAATAACTTAAGCAGGAGTACACAAAGGGAAATATGAAATGAGCCAATGATTCACTGAAATAAGGATTATAATCCTACTTGAATAACTAAGCAGTTATTATTTGTTATTACTCCTCATATGTATTCTCAGTTCCAGTTAAATTAATTTATTAAGTAATATCTACTCAGGACTTTCCATCATTTGCTTCTTGCCTTTCTTCAAGCTGGATTCCAGGTCTATAATGTGCTTCTCAATATTGCTTCCTAAAATCTGAAGATGATTTTTTAGTCCAAGTTCCATCTTCTTGAGGAAACCTTTTCTCATCCTCCCATTTATAAATGAATGAATTTTTACAACATTTTGACAAAATACAATATTATTTTTCTGACATAAACAGTAAAATTCATTAAAATAAATGGTTTTTACCTTAATTTCTACTCAGTTTCTACTCAATATCAAGAGTTATCATTAGATAAAATAGGGAGAAAAATAAAAAACAAAATAAAAACTTTGAGGTCTTGTCAATATGATCAGATGTAAAACAAGAATTACTATGAACTTATTATTATTATTTAATTAATGTTAGAAATGAAACCTATAGCAATAATATCCTCCCCTCTGAAGAAAGAAGAGGTAGAATAAAAAGAGGGGAAAAGAAGGAAGGAAGGAAGGAAAGGAAAGGAAGGAAAGGTAGGAAGGAAAGAAGAAGAAGAAGAAGAAGAAGAAGAAGAAGAAGAAGAAGAAGAAGAAGAAGAAGAAGAAGAAGAAGAAGAAGAAGAAGAAAAGAAGAAGAAGAAAAAAGAAAGAAAGAAAGAGAGAGAGAGATAATTGAGGAAATAAGAATAGGCAAAAGGGAAAGAAAATAATCACTTTTATGCAAATATCATAATAGTTTACATAATGTACTATTTAAATTAATTAAAATAATAACTTTTAAAAGTAAAAAAAACCAAACTCATATAAATCATGCTTTTTATGTGTTAACAATAAAAACTAGCAAGAAGATATAGAAAGTAAAAACCCATTAAAATAACTATGGAAATATAAAATATTTAGGGCTCCATCTGCCAAGACACAAAATTATATGAATACAACTATAACATTTTACAGAAAACAAAACAGATCTAAATAAATGGAGAGATTTGAATTACCCAACTATGGATAGAGAAAGGGTTCATCATGAATGAAGGAAGAGAAAGAATCAAAACTAGAAGGTAAATTGAACAATTTTAATTATGCAAAATTTAAAAGATTTTTTACCAACAAAACCAATACAATTAAAATGAGGATAAAACATATAATTGGGGGGGGGGATTATATAGTAACTTTCTCCAATACAGATCTGATATCCAAGATACTTGGTGTGACCCAAAAGTCTTGGCTTGAAACTGCATTAAGACTTTTGGGATGTTCTGCATATATTGGATATCAGTCCTTTATTAAAGAAACTTGCTACAAAAAATTTTCCAGTAAATTGTTTCTCTTCTAATTTTCAAGCTATTAAAACTTGAGCCTGCAGTATGCCTTTTGGGAGACACTGCAAATGAAGGACAGATTCCTATAATAACTACCATTTACCTAGTACTTCAAGGTTTGCAAAGCACTTTACATATATTATCTCATTTAATCTTTCACAACAATCCTTTCAAAGTAGGTACTATTATTATCCCAATTTTACATATAAAAGAAACTGAGGTTAAAAAAAGATTAACTGATTGACCCTAGTTGCAAAGATAATAATTAACTAAGAAAAGATTTGAATTCTGGTCTTCCTGACTCCAAATTCAGCCCACTGAGCATTGTGCCACTTTGTTTCCTGAAACATACATTATTATTATTATTATTATTATTATTAAAATCCCTTATTTTCTTCCTAGAATTGATATTAAGTATAGGTTTTTCAGGCTTTATTTACTATGATAAAAATCATCATTTTTATTATAAATTCTAAAATCCAAGCAGGACTTGGATGAAGGGATATGAAAAGACTCTCTCAACCTACCCCTTCATGGAGATAGGAGACTCCCATGCATTATACATATTTTCAGACTTTTTCAATGTATTGATTGACTGAACTAACTTTTTTCCTCTTTAAAGAATGCTATTTGCTATATGGGATGATTCTCTGAGAGGAGAAGGGATATATGGGACACTATGTGGTTTAAGAAACAGAAAACATCAATAACTTTTTGAAAAAGAACAAGGGCATCCACTGAGCCACCAAGTTTGCCCTACATCATATATTATAAACATACACACACACACAAACACACATAAATGGCAATCACTTCACAATAGCTGAATACTTAAAGGATATCAACAATTTTCAAAGGACTAAATCCAAACTATCAATAGACGTATACAAAATAATGCTCTAAATCACTATAACTTGAGAAATGTGCATTAAAGCACTCTGAGGGTCCACTTCATATCTCATAGTGGTAATCCTATCTTGCACAGGCAGGCTGCTGGTTCCCAGAAGGAATATGTCATGGAGACCCTGTGGAGGAGATGCCTCACCTCCATCATTAAAACAGTTCTTCCTATGTGGATCCCTAGAACAGCTCTGGATAAAGGGTAGTTGGTTGGAAATCACTGACTTTGAATCACAGCTGCCTGCCATGTGAGACTCATTCTGTTTGGCCTGAGAGGGCAGAAACAGGAGCAATGAATGGGTGGAAATTGCTGAGAGGTATATTTAGCCTTATTATCAGGAACAACATTATAACAATTGTTTTTCGGTCATGTCCAACTCTTGGTGACCCCATTTTGGATTTTCTTGGCAAAGGTTCTGGAATGGTTTTCTATTTCATTTTTTGGTTCATTTTACAGATGAGAAAACTGAGGCAAATAAATGGCTTGTCCAGGGTCACACAGTTAATAAGTGTCTGAGGATGGACTTGAACTTGGTCTCCCTGATTCTAGAACAGGATCTCTATCTAGTGCATCAATTAGAGCTCTTCAGAAGTAGAAGGATAGATTTCCCCCTCCCTGAAGGCCTTCACTCAGAGGGTAGATGGCCATTCAACAGGGATATTACAGGGGACATTCCTTTTTGGACCAGATGGCTGCTGAAGTTTTTTCCACTCTTTAATTATGTAGCTAAGTGATTGAAAAAAGGTCAAGGAAGGATGTGAATAATTACCTATGAAATTCCTTTTTGTCAAATAGGCCCATTGAATGATTCAGCCCCTGGAGAGCTCTACTTTCCTCCACATTTTGCCTCTGCAGTCCCTGGAGGTAAGGCTGACCACTTTCAGCTTGTCACTCCACCAGTAACCACATTTTAGCTTGGGAAATTCAAGTTGCCTCCCTCTTTCCCATGGATGCCTCTGGTATGACCAGCAGGGATCACCTTCAGAACAAGAGTGGAATGTCAAAATCTAGCCTCATTTCTCCAGTTAACATCTCTTTTGCTTTTTTTTTTTTCAAGCCAAGTTCTTCTGTGTAGGGAGATAGGCATGCTTCCTAGAGGTCTCCAATTAAATTCACATAATCACTCTTTCCACCATTGAAATATGGTGTCCTCTAAACCAATATGAATAAGGGCCATGCCCCATATTGTTTAAAAATGGAGTCTTCTATAAATGCTTTAAAAAAATCCAGCCATGTGTCCTGAGAGACAAGTGACAGCAATATATGACACTTCATGAGCCTGAGGCAATTCAGAAGACTGAACAAGGACAACTAGACTATGCAGTCCCTCTAGGTTTACTTCTGCATTAAACATGAAGTGGGTTACATGGTAGGGAGAAGATGCATTGGAAATGCAATCACTGTAATTATCACTGACATACATAGCACATTAAGGTTTGCAAAACATTTACATAATCTCCTTTGGTCTTCCCAACAACCCTCTGAGGTAGGTACTACTATTATTCCTCAATTTAAAGATTAGGATACTGAGGCAGAGAAACATTAATTGACTTCCCCACAATTACACTATTAATAGGCAAGGATGTTAGGGTTGAACCCAGTTCTTCCTGATGCCACGCCCAGGGCTCTATCCATAGTACCACATTGCCTCTTCATAATTCATACAAGAATTTTTATTGTCGGCATGTGTGCATTTTGTGTGTGTGTGTGTAAGCACGTGCATGTGCATGTGAACACGTGTCTGGTCTTTCTTTCTGGTGGTCAGATTATGATTTTCTAACAAGATGGTGATCCTGTCTTTGAATCTTTTCCCATTGTTATCTACAGTTGGGTTGGTTCCTGGCTACTTTCTCCTCTCCTTCCTAAACTCCCCCAGTAGGTTTTGTTTGTGTTCATTTAATCAACCACAGACTCACATGAAATATGAGAAACAGTTATGATCTCCATGTCTGATCCTGCTTCACCCATGATGCCAAACCTATCGAGACAGAGACATGTTGGGAAGGAGACCGGGAAACCATCTAAAATTATATCATTGCTTATGTTAAATTCCTGACCATTTATATACTGGTCTATTCCTCAAATCATAATTAGAAGGGGGGAAATCTGAGACAGAAAATGTCTCCTCTTGTGGTCTCAGAGATAGTCACATTTTACCTTTATTTAAAATAATGGAGAATATATCTTTCTTTTCTTTTTATTTCTTTGTTTCTTTTTTTTTCTGTTTCTAAATCATACCCAAAGGTTGGCCATAAGGCTCTAGTGAGTGGTTAATAAATCTCAAGTAATGCCTTGATCGCTCATTCTGCTCTTTTCTATTGTTTTTTAAAACACAAGAGCTGTCTCATTATGTTAAGAAAACCAGGACATTTTCTGCACTTAAATGCCAAGCAAGAGAAGAAATCCCAGGGAAGCTAATAATGAAACCAAGCTAGTTTTCTGCAGCAGGCCTGTGTGCACTAAATTGGGACTTTTATGGGATCTTTAGGGCAATTTGCAACTTTCTTAACACCACTTCATCACCCTCCTACCATAACAGAAGAAAAAGGACTGACTGGGAGAAACTACAAGGTCTCCATGACAGCACATGGCAATGTTGGGCTGGAGGAGGTGTCAGGAGTGTGCGTGCTCAATTTCATAATGGATGGTTCATTTTCACATCAAAGTCAGAGACAAGCAGAGGTGATGCTCTGCCCCAATGCAGTTTGGGCTTCTGACCAGGCTAGTATCAATGGTTTTCACTTTGGAGAATTTGAGCAAAAGGGTTCCCCCTGCTTTCTTTTCCTTCTCAATTCTTCAAGGATTCCATTTGGTAATCCTATTCTCTAATCTCCACCCCCAAGTGACTATTGCAATTCCCACATGTTTTGTGTATAAAACATACTCATCCATAGACTTGTTGCTTCCTACTGTACACCTAAGCTCCTTGAGGACAAGAATAGCCCCCCCTACACACTTTATTTTTACATTTTTGCCCCTAACATAGCACCTGGCATACAATAGGCACACAGGAAAGATGACTAAATTCAAGGGATTGCTTGATTTTATTGGTATGGGTGTTCCTTGAGCCAAAGACATTTTCCAGCCCAGACTTTATTACACAGATTTCAATCACTAAGCATCTTTTAAGTGTAACTACTATGTGTCAGGAGCTGGTGATCCAAAAAGAGGAAAATAGCCACCTGGGTTCAAATCCTGCCTCTGAAGCATATTGACTCAGTTGCCCTGGGCAAGTCAGAAAATATCTTGGTGTTTCTTAAGGTGATATGCTGCAGAGGTGCTAAAATGCATTGCTGGAAATTTTTCTTACCCTATAGCAAAAAATCACTGGCAACATCCCATCCTGATCATAATTTGGATGTATGTGTTTGTGTGTGTAAAAGGGAATCAAAATAAGATGCCATGGTTTAATGTGTGTATGTATGTGTACACACAAACACACAGACACGCACACAATACCTATACGAATATGGCTTCTATAATAAATTTCTATATGATCCTTGTTTAGAAGTCCCCCATTCATCAACAATGTGTCCTCATCCCAGTCCCCAGCCTCTTTTCCACAGACATTGCTATTGTTTAGTCATTTCAGTTGTGATCCCATTCTGCCTCCCATAATCTCAATCTTCCTGGAGTCTCCCTCTCTTGCAGAATTAGCATTGGAGAGTCCAAACTGTACTTGAAACAGGAATTCCCTCTCTAATATACACAAAGAATGGCTGGTGAGCCTTTGTGGACCTCCAGTAAGGGGGGATTTTTATCTTTGAGGAAGCCTCTTCTCCTTTGGCATGGTTCAACTTGTTAAGTAGTTTTACCTAACACTTCACTCTGCCTGGAATGCTCTCCCTCTTCATCATCACCTTCACCTGTTTCCCTTCCAGGACTAACAAGAAGTCCTTCCAGTTTGCACTGCTACCCTTCCCTTCTACATGTGCTTTCCCTCTGAGATGACTTTCTCTCTCTGTCTCTGTCTGTCTGTCTGTCTGTCTGTCTGTCTGTCCGTCCCTCCCTCCCTCTCTCTCTCTCTCTCTCTCTCTCTCTGTCTCTGTCTCTCTCTCTGTCTCTGTCTCTGTCTCTCTCTGTCTCTCTCTCTGTCTCTGTCTCTCTCTGTCTCTGTCTCTGTCTCTCTCTCTCTGTCTCTCTCTCTCTCATATCTATATATAATATATACATATTTATATTCATAATATTTTGCATGTTGTCTACTCCATTTGAATGTCAGCCTCTTAAGGGATGGACAGTGTTTTTTCTTTGTAATCCCAACACTTAGCACCATAGCTAGCACACAATTAAATGCCTAATGAACGTCTATTGACTGACTAAATAACTGGCAAGCCTAAATTTGCCACATTTCAAATTCTTCCACTCACTCCTCCTACTTCTATCTTCTGGAGCCAAGAACAATTCTTCTTTTGTATGACAGCCTTTCGAGGCTGCCTACCTTCCTACCCTCACTCAAGTCTCTTCAGATGATCCTCGTATGGCATGAAGACCAGGCCCTTTCCCACCCTAGGCATCTTCTTAGGAAAGTAAGATCCCTGTAATGAACATGGTCCTCCCAAAGTGTTTACCAAGACTACCCATCTCTTCTGATTTAAACTTTCTTGCCTTGCATTCCAACTCTTTGGAGCCCTATTCACTGTTGGACAAACTAATAAACTGATATGCAGATCTAGTGTTAATGTGATTAAAGCCTGTTAATGTGTCATGAAGATTTGCCTTTTAACAGGGTCTCCTGGGAAAAAGATGGACAACTTTGAATGGGATAGGAATGGAAGTCAGATGGGGCCAGGTTATTTTTGTTTTTGCTTTTTAGCATTTAGATCTCTTGGTGCCACTTTCACAGCTCCTGGTAGGGTTTGAAGGGTTTGAAGAGATCTTTCATTTTGAACTTTCTCATGCTTATAGATTCTTATCCCTAGTCACTCTCAGTGCTCAGCTAAGTTACGGGTGCTTAGCTCTCTTAGTCTTTTCTCATCAGTCAGTCCATCCACCTCTTTAAAAATGAGTTGGTTCATGACTTCTGCTGAGTGATAACAGCTTCCCTGTGGCAGGCGCTTTATCTCTCTTCAGTGGTGAGAATGAAATGATCCAGTGAGAGAAGCTTTAGTGTTTTGTCCTTCTGGCAAAACAAACCCTCTCCCCATTTGCCCGGAGTTTGACTTCACTATGGTGAGGGATAGAAAGAGGGGGAGGAAGAAGGGGAGGAAGAGGGAGAGGGAAAAAGAGGAGAGAGGAAGAATGAAGAAGAGGAGGAGGGATGGAAGGAAGGAAGGAAGGAAGGAAGGAAGGAAGGAAGGAAGGAAGGAAGGAAGGAAGGAAGGAAGGAAGGAAGGAAGGAAGGAAGAAAAAGAAAGAAAGAAAGAAAGAAAGGAAGGAAGAAAGGAAGGAAGAAAGAAAGAAAGAAAGAAAGAAAGAAAGAAAGAAAGAAAGAAAGAAAGAAAGAAAGAAAGAAAGAAAGAAAGAAAGAAAGAAAGAAAGAAAGAAAGAAAGAAAGAAAGAAAGAAAGAAAGAAAGAAAGAAAGAAAGAAAGAAAGAAAGAAAGAAAGAAAGAAAGAAAGGAATGAAGGAAGAAAGGAAGGAAGAAAGGAAGAAAGAAAGAAAGGAAGAAAGAAGTGAAAATTCCATTAAGTGAGCTTTAATCTATCTGGAATGTCATAAATGACTTCCAGATGTGCTCTGCACAGAAGTTGATCCCAGCTCTAGACCAATCCTATGCTGTGGAAACAAGGTGGCGCCCACTGCTAGGGTTTGCTGCAATGAGCTATAAATGTCAGTTTGGTTTGAAGTCTGAAAGGTATACAAGAACTCAGAATAGTTGACTTCCTAGATAGTTTGGAGGGGGAAAGCCCTTTATGAACCTCATTCTCAGAGTACACCAGACCTCTCCCACCTTCAGTTTTGAAGGGGACTCAGGTGAGACAACAGCATTTCTTTTTAAGTTCACCAAAGATGGACTTGCCTTAGGCAAGAAGCCAGAAAACCCCAGAGTCTGGCACAAGTTAGGCATCTTTCCTTTCCCAGATCAGAGCACAGAGACAGGCTCTAGGGATGAAGGGCAGTGTGGCATCTCTTCAAGGGAATCACAGTGTGGGACCTCTCTTTGGGGAACACTTTGTGTAGAGGAATCAGGACTTGGAATTCTTTCACTTGAGGTATAAAGAGTTGGGAGAGGGACGAGGCAACAAGGAAAATCTGACTGTAACTACAACTGTGTCATCTACAGGTTAGTCAATTAACAAACATTCATTAAGCCTTTACTATGTACCAGGCACTGCGCTAAGCAATAAGGGGGGGGGGGGAGTCTTCCCACAAGGGGATCATATTCTAATGAGGCAAGTGAATGGCATGATAGATAGAGCACCAGACTTGGAGTCAGCAAGATGTGAGTTCAAATTGTACCTCAAATTGTACTTACTAGCTCTGTGACCCTGGGCAAATTCCTTATTTCATCTCAGTTTCAATTTCCTCCTCTGTAAAATGGAGACAATAATAGCCCTACCATTAAAAAAAAAGTAAACTATATTAACCAAGAAAAAGCTCTCTCACTTGTAAATATTCAACTTCTTTGTGTCCCATTTTCCCATCTCACATTGTCCTTGTGAGAAGATCCCTTTCTAAGGTCTGAAGACATCCATCAAGCATTGTTCCTAGCATCAGCCATCCTCAGTGGTCCCTTTGAGGTGGTGATAAGGAGACACTGTGGACCTTCTTTCACTGACAGTGAAACTATAACCCCAGGTTAAGCAACTTCACAAAAGTCAAGTTAAGTAGTCAGGGAAAGCAGCACGACCCAGTAATGAGCAGGTCTTGGGGCTCCGAGACCAGTGATCTTTCCCCCAAATCAGTGTTGCTTAAAGGACTGGCCCATATTCACGGTGGCTCTGCAGGCTGCTCTCTTGTAATTTCAGTGCCTATAATATGAAACAGTCTCTGTATTTTTTGGTTACAAATTAAAGTATCCTGTGGAAGAAAGACTGAATTTGTTCTATTCTTATCAGAGAGCAGGGCTAAAAGTAACGGATACAAGTTGAAAAGAGGGAAATATAAAGTTGATGTCAAAGGAAAAACATTTTAACAGTTAAGGCTTTTTCTAATTACAATGAGCTCTGAAGGAAGGCAGTGGGTCCACCTCATTCTAAATCTTCAAACACATCCTGGAGGATCAAATGAGGGGACTTTTGGGATCTGGGCTGGACTCGCAGGTTCATTCCGACTCCAAGATTCTGTGATCAATGAATAAAACAAACATTCTAAGTGAATTTGTCCTCCAACAAAAGCATCTACTATGACAATTCCTGCTTTTATTTTTATTGTTGGGATAACAGACATGGCGAGGCGTTGGGTGGGTGACTGGGTAGATGGTCTACAAAGTCCTTTGTCCAATGAAATAATGTATGAGAAAAAAAATAACTTCAGAGAACTCTGGTGCTTTCAATAATCATATCTATTCTTTTATGTTTTGAGTACATATAAAGCTAGTCTTTTGATTATACATCAATTAGTCAACCAAATAAACATCTATTAATAGCTTCCTATGTGTCAGACATTGTTCTAGCACTAGGGACAAGAGAGAAACAGTTCTGGCTCTCAAAGGGCTTATTTGCTTATATACTTATAAACTTTAGTATATAAGACTGTATGTATGGCTTAAAACTGCACTAAGACTTTGGGGACTGCTGTGTGTGTGTCTGTGTGTGCATGCACATACTTTATATAGATGCACACATACACACACACACATATATGCATGTCCTACATACACAGACACATTTATACATATATTTATATTATATTCCAAGCATGTGTATCAGCCAGTACAGAGGCAAAGAGAGATCAATGAGTATTTTAAGCACCTGTTTGTATAAAAGAAAAAGTATTGGGTTGGTAAAAATTTAGAGCTTCTGGATTCAAATCCCACCTCAGTCACTTAATAGCTATAAGTTCTCAATCAAGTCCCATGATCCCTCCATACGTCATTTTCTTTACCTGCCAAATGGGGGATTGCATACTAGCATGACCATCTCACAGAGTGATTGTAAGGTTTGAATGGGAAACCACCTTGAAAAGGCAATATGGTACGATGGAAAGTGTTAGATTTAGGGCCTGAGGCTCTGGGATCAAATTCTCCCTCTGCCACTGACTACCTATCTGATCTCAGACTAGTTTTGATGGTTCTTGGCCTCAGTTTCCCCTTCTATAGATGACATCTCATCAAATCTCTAGCACATATGAAGGACTCAATAAATGCTTTCTTCATTCATCTCTCTCTAAGATCTGTTCCCCATTCTGAATAGAGTATCCAAGTTGACTAAATAAGTCAGCTATTATTTATTCATTAGGCAAATATTTGTTACCCTTCTTTTATGTGCACAGTAGTGGGCCACGCAGAGATATAATAAAATGCACTTAATTATCATGTCCATAGTTGATGGGATCTTTGCCCTGCTCCCCAGAAGCTGAATGATCCCTTTATCTGAAAAGATTAAGTACAAAGTTTCTGGAAGCTCGTCATGGTCTATGCCTATATATGGATACACACATGTGTATATACATACACACATACATGCTTACATATAAACACACATATGAGATGAGTCTTCCTGACATGAAGCCTGGAATTCTACCCAGTGTACCACCTAACTCTTTTTTTTTTTTAAACCCTTACCTTCCATCTTGGAGTCAATACTGTGTATTGGCTCCAAGGCAGAAGAGTGGTAAGGGCTAGGCAATGGGGGTCAAGTGACTTGCCCAGGGTCACACAGCTGGGAAGTGGCTGAGGCCAGATTTGAACCTAGGACCTCCCGTCTCTAGGACTGGCTCTTAATCCACTGAGCTACCCAGCTGCCCCCTACCACCTAACTCTTAATAAATACTTGAGAGGAGGAAGAGAAGGGAAGGGAACAGGCACTTAGATGGGACCTACTATGTGCCAGTCCCCAGGCTAAACATTTATATATATACAAACACACACACACATATAAAATCTCATTTGATAGGCTGCTTGTTGTCTTTCTACACTGATGCAGCAGAATCAGTGGGATAGTCTTGAGGTAATTTCTAGTTCTACCAGTCTTGGAGCAAAGGACTTAATATCACTGACTGTATGACCCAGCCCTAAAGCTTCCCCCTGCCCAGGCAGCTATGCATGGCTAACCTTCCCAGGGTGGTTTGAGGATCAAATGAGATAACAGATTTGAAAAGCTTACAATGCTATGCAAATGCCAGCTATACTAATTAATAATGATGACGATATAATTATAGCCATTATTTTGATGATTATGAGCTTGGTGTCTAGAGCAATCAAGTCTCTGAATTACCCGATTCAAAGACATTTCTTTTGGCTCCACTCTAGTGACTAACCTCCTTGTCTAGATTACAATCTTCTCCCCAAAAGCCCCAATTGCCAAGAATGTCAAACCCCCTTGTGGGACGAACTTTAGAAGCCAAATGAGGGCCCTTCATGTTTTATGTGGCATTTCAACTAGTAACTGGAACTGCTTTGAAACAGTGACTAAAGCTGATTTGTGGATCCCAAAGGGACATTGGCTTTTATTATCCCTATTCTACCATTCTTAGATCCATCCTGAGGTTGTTAAGAGCTGGAAGGGATCATGGAGGGGCTAAAACAAGGAAAGCGCAGATATCTCAACAGTACTAATGTGGTTCATTAACATTCTTCACTGATTGTAGATTTCATAACTGAAGATAACATTCTGAAGTCTTACAGCAAGAAGACCAAAACCCTTTTGCGAATTATGGTTCTGTTTTTATTTTAATTGGAAAGTATAATTATTTGTTAATGTAAGTGGACTACTTACTATACCTTATTTACAGATAATGGTTAATGGCCCTGAAATAAAATCTCTTCCAAAAGCCAAGTGATTATTATCACTGACAATAATCTGCGGTAGCATTAAGAAGTTTAATGAATAAATTTGCTAATTGTTCTTTCTTGATACAAATGGCACAATGATTAGTCTTTTCTATAACTCTAAAATTTTTAATTCCTAGAATAAAAATTAGAGATGTGTACAAAAGCACAGTTACCTAAAAAGATGTGTTGTCAAAGGGGCTAGAAAATGAGGCCACTTTTCATCTACAGTTTACTTAAATGAACTTCACCACTTAGAGTAATAATACAATCCAATAATATAATATCCTTTTTTTTCCAACCCTTACCTCAAGCCTTAGATTGGTTCTAAGGCAGAAGAGTGGTAAAGGCTAGGCTATGGGGGTTAAGTGACTTGCCTAGGGTCACACGGCTAGGAAGTATCTGAGGCCTATAATATCTTTTCTTGATGACTGCCCTAAACTCCAAACCATGAGAAGTTTGTCTAAATGGAATGGAATAAGGACTAGACAATAAATATGGATTTCCTTTCATGTAAAAGGCATGGGCTGCAACTATCTCATCTAGGGTAGCATCAAAGTTTCTTCCTACTAATGATGGCCTTAAGAATATTTTTCATGGTTACATGATTCATGTTCTTTCCCTCCCCTTCCCCCTGTAGCCAACATGCAATTCCACTGGCTTTTACATGTATCCTTGATCAAGACCTATTTCCATATTATTGATAATTGCAGTCTATATCCCCAATCATATCCCCATCAACTCATGTGATCAAACAGTTGTTTTTCTTCTGCATTTCCACTCCCACAGTTCTTTCTCTGGGTGTGGATAGCATCTTTCTCATAAGTCCCTTACAATTGTCCTGGATCATTGCATTGTGCTAGTAGAGAAGTCCATTACATTCAATTGTGCCACAATAAATCAATCTCTGTGTACAATGTTCTCCTGGTTCTACTCCTTTTGCTCTGCATCAATTCCTGGAGGTCATTCCACTTCACATGGAATTCCTCTCAACTGCCATTATTCTAATCCAGATGGTCATTATTTCCAATTTGCTTTTTGGAGATACCCTTCAAAGTAATCTTCTGGTTTCCTTGCCTTCAGCCTCTCCTCTCTTTGATTACCTCATTTGTATACTCATCATCAAGCTACCATTGCCAAAACATGGCATAGATTAATAACAAAAATCACAAAATGCCACCAAAGATTGAACTTGATGTCCTCTAAGATCCCTTATAACTCCCAATGAATAACCCTCTGATCTTTCTTCATTGGCTTAGAAATAACCCTAGACCCTTGAAGACTCTGCTGATGGAACACAAAACCTGACAGATTTTACCAAGCTGGAAAGATTCCAATCAAGGGGCTGGAAATCAATTCTATATGGCTGCTCAGCAGCCCAGAGAGGTACATCGCCTAAGCACTAGCAATCAAACAAATACTTTTGTTTTGCACACAGTGACCCCTAGGAAGATGCCAGGTCCCCACTGATGAAAAAAGTGCCAGAGTGATTACAACATTCAGGGTTAGAAATAAGGGAAGATCACACCAGTCCTTTACTCAAGAAACTTCAGTGTCTCCCTGTTGACTCTGTAGATTAAAAAAAACAAAAAACCCTGGCATTTACAGACCTTTACATTCTAGTGTCAATCTGTCTTTCCAAGCTGATTATACATTAAGCCTTCACTTTTGGGTTTGGGGTTCTTATTAGGTCATTTCAAATTCACCATTACCCCACTTTGGAAGCTTTTCTTGGCACAGATACTAGAATAGTTTGCCATTTTTACCTACAGATGAGACAAACAGGGTTAAGTGACTTGGCCAAGATCACAGAGCAAGTAAGTGTCTGATGAATTATTCAGTCTTATGAAGATGAGTCTTCCTGATCCCAGTGTTCTATCCATTGTGCCACTTAGCTGCCTGAGGATTTATGTACTTTATATTCCAATAAAACTGACTTGTTTGCTCTTCATTGTACATGACATTCTATTTCCTATCTCCTTTGCAGAGTCTTTTTAGGCTGACTTCCATCAAGCTCCTATCCATTCCAGAATCTCCTCCCTCCTTCCTTCTTGCAATGCTTTCCCTCTTTAGTATGTAAGGGGGAAAGGGGGAATAAAAGAGATGGACTCTATATTTTATGAGTATGGTCTCCAGGTATTTAATTAATTCCAAAGAGATTTTATTTACAATTTATTTACAAAATGTAGAAAGAGTGAAGCAAGAAATCAGAGAGAAGATAAGGTAAAATATCTAGCCTGAGCACTAAGTAATTTACTCCTAGCCCCTCTGGGCAGGGAGAATTAGTTTCAGCTGGCCTCAGCAAAGCTGAGGAACTGGGAAGTATCTCTCAAGAGTAGGTCTCTGCAGAGGATAGTTGTTTTGTTTTGTTTTGTTTTTTTCCCCAGAAAAATTCAACAGTTAAGAGTCAGTCTTTCACTCACCACATGTTAGTCCAGTCAGCAGATTCTTCTGTCCCTCTTCACCGGCCTCAACTCAAAAGCATGAAGAATTGACCTTTCACAGGAAGTAACAGCTCCTTTTAAAAACATTTTCTCTTGTGTCACTTCCTGTGTCTTCCCCTAATTTGATGTCTACCAATCACAGTTGAACTCCTGTTCTAGGATTGCCCAGAAGGCAGTTAGTCAATTCTGATTCATTACCCACTGTCGCACATGTGATTCACAGACAAGACTTCCCACTTCATGATTATGTGGGATATTTGCACTTTTGGTGATTAGATCTAAATGGGCAGGTCTCCATACTTAACTTTAAGTAGGGTGTTTACACTTTTGGGATTAAATCTAAAAATAGGCAGATCTCCTACTTAACTTTAAGTAACCTGTTCTAGAAATAGGCAGGGGTTACAATTTAATCTTCACAATCAGGAGAGAGTTAAGGATTTTCATTGTTATAATTATAGGAGAGTTCATTTTAATCTTCACAAGTACCAGAATGCTTTTCTGCATTCCCAGTACAATATAAACTTCTTTTTTTTTTAATTATTTTATTTGGTCATTTCCAAACATTATTCATTGGAAACAAAGATCATTTTCTTTTCCTCCCCCCCTCCCACCACCTCTCCCATAGCCAACGCGCGATTCCACTGGGTATCACATGTGTTCTTGATTCGAACCCATTTCCATGTTGTTGGTATTTGCACTAGAGTGTTCATTTAGAGTCTCTCCTCAGTCATATCCCCTCCACACCTGTAGTCAAGCAGTTGCTTTTCATCAGTGTTTTTACTACCACAGTTTATCCTCTGCTTGTGGATAGTGTTTTTTTCCCCTAGATCCCTGCAGATTGTTCAGGGACACTGCATTGACACTAATGGAGAAGTCCATTACGTTCAATTGTACCACAGTGTATCAGTCTCTGTGTACAATGTTCTCCTGGTTCTGCTCCTCTCACTCTGCATCAATTCCTGGAGGTCATACCAGTCCCCATGGAACTCCTCCACTTTATTATTCCTTTTAGCACAATAGTATTCCATCACCAACATATACCACAATTTCTTCAGCCATTCCCCAATTGATGGGCATCCCCTCGTTTTCCAATTTTTGGCCACCACAAAGAGTGCAGCTATGAATATTCTTGTACACAATATAAACTTCTTGAGGACTAAGATTGTTTTCTTTTTGCCACCAAATCCCAAGTGTTTGACATAGAATAAGAACTGAAGCAAGCAAGGTCAAAACAGGGTCTGGACCTTGACAAAGAAACAGAGTTGGAATGTTAAATAGGATCCATCTCTCTTAGATTTCATCTCCATTATCCAAATCGAGAACATGCGAAGTTATGAGAGTGAGACATAAGCCTGTTAACTAGGCTTCCCTGTGGGACAGCATCCCCTTTTGCATGGAAATTCATCATTTCCCCTCTCTATCTCCATGAAGGACCTAAAAGGAAACTTTAATCCCACCTATAATGAGCCACTTTCTCCATGAAAAGAGATAAAGTCTGGCTTTGAGTATCCCTAAGAAACTTTGGCAGAAAACAGCAATCCAAATCAGAAGGAGGTGGTGACTTTATTTAGTAGGTGGGTTTACTTTTAATAATGAAAATGAACAAACAAAGCTAGGCGCCAATTGCTTGGATTTCTGCTGAGTCCGGTACAACTACTTAAAGACAAAAGAGTGGTCTAATGGTAAAGAATGGCATGTTTGGGGAAGTCTTATAAAAATTCCATGAGTCGATGAGGACCTGTTTTACAGAGATGGGCTTAAATGTGCAAAATCCCTGTTTTTCTTTTAAATGACCTTTTCAAGTGTGCGGCAAGGAGGCACCATGCTGCGATACAGTCAAAACACATCGCGTTTGCTGAAGCTTAACTACTGAGCAGAAAATACAGTCCCTTTGGAGTTGACCATATCTCTAATATATTTCAAAAGCTTGTTCTTCAAAGGCAAATGCATTGAGAAATGGGTTACAAGTAATTGCCTACATTGGTCATAACAGAAGGGGAGTGAAAGGCTTTTTGATAACATTTCTTCCATTGTTGATTGTTGAGAAACCAGGACTTGGCCCTAACTGTCCTACTGAGGTGTTTCTATCTTATTTCACTAATGTGTAGAGGCTTTAACAATTATTCTTAAAGGGAAAAGGACAGACCTAATAGCCAAAGAAAAGAGAGTTGACTGATTTCACAGAATCTTAGAGTTTTAAGGGATGTCAGATGCCATCTTGTTGATTATAATTTCAATTATCTCTCCATCTCACCATTTTTGGATGCAGGGCTCATCAACCCAACTTTACACAGCTAAAATTTGCCAGTTTCTCCCCACTGATCCAACTCTGTTGTGTCAACTTTACCTTTCTTTTTCCTCCTTATGTCCTTCAAACATGTGAAGACTATGATCATGGCCTCCCCAGTGTCTTTTCTGAGCTAAAAATGCCCAGTTCCCCCAAGAATTCTCAATATGTTTCAAGACCTTTTTGGCATAGTGTCTCCGAATACTCTCCAATTTGTCATTGGACTATACTAAAATTGAGTGACCAGAAGTGGACATTTCCACATTTAGATTCTCCAGTGAGACCATCAGCTCCCTTCTTCAGAACAGTCTACTTTTCTATTACTACAAGTCAATTAGCTTCTCTACATCTGTTTATTCTCTGTGAAAATGATGGGATTTGGATCAGATCACCTCTAAGAATCTTCATAGCTCTAAAATTTTATGATTCTATTAATGGACAGAGGTTGAATAAGTTAGAAATGATAGTTGGGTATTGCTTATTGGTATCTCCAAGTAAGTTACAGATATCTCCAGAAAGAGAGGGGGCTCATCCTACTGAGCATTGGGTCTAGTCAAGAAGACTTGAGTTCAGGTCCAACTAACCTCAGCCACATACTAACTATATGACCCTGGGAGAATTGTTTAATCTCTGTTTTTTGCCTCAATTTTCTCATCTGTAAAATGATGATAAAATTAACATCAAACTCCCAGAGTTGATATGATGATCAAATGGAATAATAATTGGTAAATTGCTTAGTACAGTGTCTGCAACATAGTAGGCACTGTATAAATGTTAGGTATTATTATTATTAATCAAAGATAAAATTGGAATTACAAGAGATCATAAAGGGGAGCATCATAGAGTGGAAAAACCAAGCTTGAACCCTATTTCTTACTAGTGATATCTTACCAGTAATCAATAGTCCTTTGACTTTTTTTCTTCTCAAGACCCTGAGTCCTTCAAATGCAAAATGTGATGAATATTATCTCATCTTCCATTTCATATAGACAAATAAGAAAATAATAAAAATATTTTACCAATTTTCAAGGGCTATACATTTATTTTGTGGTCATTGTTAAATACTATCCCTCATATATTTGGGGGTGGGTGAGATAAATGAGATAGACAAAGGATATTAAATGTAGATTGTAGTGATTCTAGCTTCAAACCAGAAAGGCACAAGCTTCTAAACCACTTTCCTGGAGTGAATCAAGTAGAATTTTGGTAATGCATACAGGACAAAAACTTCCCCACTTTCACACTGTTCTCAATCCTATGTGGCCAAGATGGAAATGGACCCCCAGAAACCTGTTTATGAAAAAATGCTTTCATCATTTGCACAAAACGTATTTAATTTTCAAAGAGGAATAGATTGTATTCTGCAGCTAATTTGGAAATGCTCTTTGACAGAAAATATCATGGCAATTGTTCTATTTCCAAAGGAAAACTTGAAAGGTAGGCGGCGGCTTCTCAATAACACTGAAATGTTTTAAAATTCCTATTATGTCAATATCACACCTGGATTTGTGTTCTTACCCCAAAGCGCTTGAAGTATGTTATATACCTCATCTCATTTGAACCTCACAACAATCCTGTGAAATACAGATACTATGGATGTTATTTCCCCATTTTAGAGATAATAAAACTAAGGCTTAGATGTTTATTTGCTCAGACTAACACAATGAATGAACATCACAAGCAAGATTTGAATTCAGATGTTCCCAGTTCCAAGTCAAAAATCTTTGCCTTTTTTCCCATGGTTATTTCTCATATGAACCCCAATAGTGGTGACCCAGGGACCAACATCTCAACTGCCATCTTTATTTGGAAGGAGAGAAGCAGCACTAGTTTTGTCATTCATTCAGGAAAGATTAAGATTTACCTTAAAGCATCTCCCACTGACAGTTCTACCACTGCCTAGGTAGAAACTTATACTCTCCTGCATTCGATCAATGAAAGAATGTTCATAAATATATACTGAGCTATTGGCCCAACCATATACCAAAGTTTTCAATGTCAATAAAGAGTCAAGGAAGACAATCAACATGGTGGTATCTGTTAATTACAAAAAAAGCAAACAAGGCAATCATATTACTAGCATTCATCAATTAATTAATCTTGCCCTCAAGGACTCGGAAATTATGAGATAGGTTCATTGATGAGCTTGTCAGATAATTAGAATGGTGTTCAGGCTTTTCTCAAATTATCACCTGTGGCTGACAACCATAATGTGAATCCTTACAAATCTCAGGGCTTCATCAGGGTATTTTGTTGCCTTTGTTCAGTTCTTTTCATGTCCAGCTCTTCATGTTTGATTGATCCCATTTTCGTGGAAAACATATTGAAATAAATTGTCATTTCTTTCTCCATCATGAAGATTATATAACCTCAAAATGGAGGTGAAAATAGGTATACTTACCTCTGAGGACAGGTCCAAGCCAGGCTGTTTAGCTATCTTGGTAGCTCTGGCAAATGCTTCCTAACTACAGAAATAGTGGAAATTCTGGGCACAGTTTCCCTAGGTTCATCTTGAATGGAGACATGTCTTTTTTTCAGGGTTGGGGTATTAACTCCTAGATCACAAGACTGGGTAGAACACTGTCATATTTTTTAAATTTGGCAAATTATGCCCAAAGTGAGGGGCAAGAAGTAAGACATGCGCATAGGAAAACAGAACTAATCCTGTCCTCAAAACAACTTTGTGCCTGATGGTACAAAAATAATACAATAGATATTTAAGAGAAATTCATTTGAATGGGAAGGGGAACTAATTATTAGAATGACTTCTGTGCTACTGGAAGACTGGTATCCAATTTTGATGTCCTCCAAGTTCTGATACTGAGGGATGAAGTTCTCACCTCCACACTTTAGTAGCTTCTCTGGAATGCATGGAAAATTACAGGAGATCCAACTGGTTAGTGAGAAATCACTGCAGAAGTTGCAAAGAATAGATTCTCCTCAGTTATCGAATTGACCTCCATGATTCCCTCCAGATCTAAATCTTTGATTCAATGATTGAAAACTGATATCTAAAGGACGCCAACATTTACCATCTCCAAATGGTTCTATCTAGCTCTGGATGCTGCCTTTGACCTCATCACTCCCTACCTTGTGTTATACCTAGCTCTCCCTACCCAACTCTCATCAGAATACAACCTCGCCAAGGGTAGTGCTCTGTCATTTTTTGAAATCTATGTCTCTGACACCACTTAATTCCATGCCTTGCACATAGCAGGTATTTAATCTTTAGTGAACTGAATTAGAGTTTTTTAGACCTGTCAGGGGACCTAAGTGACTGACCTGTGACAATGAGAAAGCCAGACACTGCCTTCCTGTCTTATTCCGTGACTAAGCCATGGAAACTGTTTGCCATCAACTGGAACATTTCATGGAATCCAGCATCCAAAAAAGCATCAGTGACCAAGGTCAGTTAGTACAGCTATTTAGCCTGTTGCATGAATCCTTCTATAATATCCCTACAAAGTGATGATCAGTTTCTGTTTCAATATTTCAACTGTAGTATTTACTGTTCACTAGTAGAGAACTCAACACTACATGGCTTCATTAGGCAGCCTATTCTGTTTTTAGCTAATCCTAATTGCTGGGAAATTCTCCCATATATTATTTAAATATATATTTTTAAACCCTTACTTTCCAGCTTAGAATCAATACTGTGCATTGCTTTCAAGGCAGAAGAATGATAAGGGTTAGATAGGAGGGTTAAGTGACTTGTCCAGAGTCACACAGCTGGGAAATGTCTGAGACCAGAGTTGAACCCAGGACCTCACATCTCCAGGGCTAGCTCTTTATCCACTGAGCCACTTAGCTGCCCCACTAAGTTCTACTGTTAAAGTAGATTAGTACCCAAGCAAAGCAATAGACTTCAGAAGTGTTCTGATCATGGCAAAGCACAGTGGAACGATTTTCCCCCTCTGTTCTTGACACTCTCTTTCCTTCAGAGTATGTAAGTAAAGCTCACCCCACCCTGGGGAAATCATTTTTATATTTGCAAATGTGCCCTAAGGGACTCTTGCAGCTAAGAATGAATTTGACTTCTTGATATCCAAATCACACTGTTGACTTACAATGAATTTGTAATCAAATAGAAGACTTAGATTTTTCATAGGTGAATTGCTCTCTGATTCTGGTTTCCTCATCCAGTGTTTGTAGAATTGATGTCATCAGATCAAATGCCATGAACAAAAAAGTGATATGGTCAACATGGGTCTTTGGGGAGATCAAAAGAGTACAAACTTGCAGTATGGACCTCTAAGGCCATTTCATCCAACTTGGACCTGCCCAGGAATCCTCTCTACATTGATGTAGATAGTACTCCACCACCAACAAATAGTCCTCCTGCCTTCACCTGAAGACCTTTAATGATGGAGAATGTGCTACCTCCAGAGGTCACAACAGCTACAACAACAACAACAGCAACCATCTAGCATTTATATAATCTGTTAAGGTTTACAAAGCACTTTTCAGAATTTGAACTCAGGTCTTCCTGTGTCCAAGTCCAGCATTTTACCCCCTCCCCACCCCAACCCCCTGGCCAATGAGCTGCCAACAGTCCATGCCATTTGGGACAGATCTAATTGTTGGAATGTTTTTTTTTCTGATATCAAATCCGGATTGTTCTACCTTGGACTTATCTGGAGAATTATCTTTAGTCCAAGGCTGGTATTTGAGGAAAGACATTGTTAAGCTAAAGAGAGTCTAAAAGAGAAAGACCAAGGGGGGAAGATTCATGAAGTGGAATGTTGGGGGAACTAGGGAAAGCTTGGCTGAAGAAGAAAAGAGGGCGACAGATGTGATTGCTTTTCTTCAAGGCTTAAAGCAGAGGAATTATTCTCTGGTGGCCCCACAGGGTAAAACTAAGAGCCATAAGTAGAATTTGTAGAGAAGCAAAGCTGAGTTTGATATCATGAACAACTTCCTGAAAAGGAGAGCTGCCCCAGAGGAGAATCAACTGGCTCCCTTTTCCCTTTGGGCAATGGTTGATTAGATACCTCCTGGGTCATCCTTGCATTCTATCCTCCACCCAGGCACCAAATTATCTTTCTTGAAGTATGGATCTGACTGCCTCACTCCCCTTCTCAATAAACACCAATGGCTCCCTGTTGCCTCTAGGATCAAACAGAACCTTCTCCCTTTAGCTTTTAAGGCCCTTCAGAGCCAAAACCCAGTCCACTTTCCCCACCTCATTTTGTATCACTCCCCTTCTTACACTTTTCAGTGGTTCAGTTAAATTGTCCTTTTTACTGTTTCTTACAGGTAACTCTCATATGTCCACCCCCAGGCCCCCTGCCCTGCCAGTTTGCCTCACCTCAGAACTGCTTCTAGGGGATTCCTTTTTCACAGGTAAGAAAGGGAAAAGCTGTAATTTGAATCCAGCTCATCTGACTCTAAATCTGGTTTACTTTCCACTGAACCACACTGCCTTCTCTGGATGATACCTTGTCTATGAAGCATTGCCTGAATCTTTTGATTCTTCTGCCTCCCTTTTCTATACCTTATACATTCTTATTTATGTCCATGTTTCCTTTGAAAGAATTTAGAAAAAGGGATTGTTTTCTTATTCTCTTTTTCTTCACTGTACCTAGGATAGTGCTTGGCATACAGTAGGTGCTTAATCAATGCTTGTTGCCTAAATGGGGAGATTACAGAGGCATTGTCAATCAGATATGATTTGAAAGAGGGCCTCTCATTTCCTATCCAACTCAGATTCTGTGAAAATGTGTCTCTCTTCATCTTCTACCTATTGTTCCCAATTCTGTCCTATTGGGCCAAAGGAAATGAAGACTGGTCCCTCTTCTCAGGGACTGCTTTTCATTACTTGAGACCAGCTTTCATGGCTCCTATGTCGTCTCTTCTGCAGCCTCAGTTTCCCCCATCCTTCAATCCTTCTTTATATGACATGTCAGTGGCCTTCTACCATCCTAAGGCCATCCAACTCTGTCTAGAGTGATCCAAGTTGGATCAGAGGCCAATAGGATTCCCTCATTCTCACCTGTAGGTCTCACTTGGAGCCACCTAAGGCTGTGTCACCAACAAGTTAGTCTTTTTCCTTCTCAGTGGAAGATGGCTCCAAATAGTAGTGAGCCTTGGCAGACTCGGATTCCCAGATAGTCTACCAAGCTACATTGCTTTCTTGATGGCTGACTTCCCTGAGCAAACCCTACAGAATTCTCCTTTGATTCCTGGGACTGGAGCAGAGGGAATGGTAATGATCAAGCTCTCTGCCTGTCTCTTACAGGAGTTATCAACTGAGCTTATTGTCTGTGTGAGGCTTTCAGTGTCTTAGATAAAAGACGATGTAATCCACATTCACCACGTACAATGTATAAATGCAAATTATTAATAGCTTTGTGTGACTGGAGGCTAAAAAAAGACTCTCATTTAGAAGGGTATAATCCAGCAAGGGGGAAAGGGGGAACTTCGTTTTATGGCCCACTCTACGGAAACCTGCAAGCTAGCTGGGACTCATGCTAATCCTCTCCAATTATGTGCCTTGTCTCCTATTCCACTTCACTGACCATACTGTGATCTAAGAGTTAAAAGAGAGAGAGAGAGAGAGAGACAGAGAGAGACAGAGAGAGACAGAAAGAGAAAGTGAGAGAGAGAGAGAGAGAGAGAGAGAGAGAGAGAGAGAGAGAGAGAGAGAGAGAGAGAAGACTTGAAATTTAACTGGCAGAGATTTAGGATTGATTTGAAAGGGAGGCGCATTTAAACCTTGAATAGAAATAAAAACATATCTTGTTCAAATATTGAACTAGTTTTAAAGTTAAATGACTTGAACATAGAGCTGTCTCTGGGGAAATTGCTTTCTCATTGCAGCCACTGAGTTCCCATGCCATACCTCATTTGAACACCTTACCAAGGTCATTGGACCGCACTGAGTGAAGAGAGGGATTTTATATCAAGAGTTGAATATGATTGCTCCTTAAAAAGAAAGAAATCCCCTTATATTGAATCATAGGCTCTTTTAGAATAATGGAAATTCAGGAAAACCCTCAAGAACAAGAACGATGGGAAAGGAAAGAAAGGAAAGTCTCTCTCTCTCTGTCCCTCCTCTCTGTCTCTCTGTCTCTGTCTCTGTCTCTGTCTCTGTCTCTCTGTCTCTCTCTCTCTCTCTCTGTCTCTCTCTCTCTCTCTCTGTCTCTCTCTCTCTCTCTCTCTCTCTCTCTCTCTCTCTCTCTCTCTCTCTCTCTCTCTCTCTCTCGCTCTCTTATTAAATGGATCTATAGCCTACACTCTCTTGGTAAAGAAGGGAGAAAAATCATGCAAACAAAGCAGCTTAACAAGGAGTGGCTTCCGTGCCAGGGAATGCAAGAATCACTCATCACTTGGACCATTAAGAAGGTTTTCTATTTTGAGATCTTTATAAAAAGCCATCTGACCTAGATTTTGCCAAGGATGAAATGCAAAAGATGACCCAGTGGCTTCACATCGTATTAGCATTTTAAATGAGTATGCTTTGATTAAATACTCTTGGCTTCTGACTATAGGAGTCAAGTGTTCACTGGCTCTTTTCTGAGGATTGGGAGAGCTTTTAAAAAGAAAAGTACCAGGGGAGCTCTAGGAGATGGTTGGGGGTGGGCAGTGGTAGTGGCCAAAGCAACTGGTCACTATCCAACTACCTCATGTCAACCATGTACTCTGGAGATAAAAGAACCCTTTGCCTTTCACAGAACCTCAAAATCACAGAATTTCAGAGTTGCAAGGAACCCTCATGCCTACCTGGCCAGCTCATCCCTGAAAATGAAAATCCTTTCTCTGATGTATCTAACAAGTGGCCATCTAGTTTCTGTCTGAAGGCTCCAGGTAAGGGGGCACCCATTACTTGCCTAAACACCTGGGGACAGCAAAGCTAGCTGGGAAGGTGTTAGTCTTATCAAATTTAAATATGCTCCTTTCTAGCTTTCACTCATTTTTTTTTTGTTTTTGTTTTTTTCTGGTTCAGTCTTTCTAGGACAAAGTAGCACTAGTATAATCTCTTTTTTGTGTTGCAACCATTCAAATACTTGAAAAAAAATGGTCAAACACTCCACCACCATCTCCCCAACTCACTCACTCACTCACTCACTCACTCTCTCTCTTTCTGTCTCTCTGTCTCTCTCTCTCTCTCTCTCTCTCTCTCTCTCTCTCTCTCTCTCTCTCTCTCTCTCTCTCTCTGTCTCTCTCTCTGTCTCTGTCTCTCTCCCTCTCTCTCCCTTTCTCTGTGTCTCTGTCTCTCTCTCTGTCTCCCTCTGTCTCTCTCTCTCTCTATGTATACACACACACACACATATCCGCCATCATACATCTTTTCTTCTTTAGGAGATGAATTCTCAGTCCTTTCACCCACTCTTCATATGGCATGAATTCAAAGGCTTCACCATCTCGGCTATTTTCCTTGGGACATTCTTCAGTTTATTAACATTCTTCTTAAATAGTGGCACCCATTCAGCAGATGTGATGTGACCAAAGCAGAGGACTGGAACTCGGTCCCCTACCTCACTCTGGATGCTTTCTTTCTTTGTCCAACCAAAGGCCACATTTATCTCTCTTGACTGGTACGTCACACTGCTGAGTCAAATGGAACTAATAGTCCACTAATATCTCCAGCAAGCTCCAATGATTCTCTAAGCCACTCACCAGAAGACCTACCTTGCAACCTATGTAAGTGTGGCTATTCAAAGGCAAAAATGTTTATGGTGACAATTTGTGTCAAGAATCAATATTGGTTGGGGAATAGAGGCTAAAGTGCATAGAGCAGTAGTTCCAGATTCTTAAAATTTGAGGACCCTTTTTTCATAATTAACCTCCCCTTCTCTCATAGTGATTGTTTTTATTTGTCTCCATGGATTGAAAAAGTTCAGGATGACAGAAGACTTCTATGGATCCCGTAATGATTTTGAATGATTTGTATTTTATTCATCACAGTTGTAGCTCTATAGATTTGAAAAATTACAATCCATATTCATTTGAAATATTTTCTCATTGCTTATGTTGAATTATGCTGCACATTTTGCTAGAGCCACATCAAGACTAAAAGGATATAGTTGTCACTCAAAGGGATTTGAAGGCCCTCTTCCATAGCTCTGTGGCACAAAGGGGTCCTTGGCACCCTGGTGAAAACTATGGTCTCAGGAGAAAAAGGAAATCTGAACATCTTTGACTTCCCAACCTATACAAGTCAGCAAAATAGTGGGTATCCAGGTACTAAGGACACAGATTTTTTCTTTTTGATAATGATAATTTACATTTCAAACAATTCAATAAGGTTTGCAAGTCAGTGAAATGATTCTTGTTCTCATTTCCTAAATAAGAAGAGAAGTAAAATAACACAGAATCTAGAGTGCTAGTCTTTGTATAAGGAAGAACTGAGTTCAAATACTGTCTCTGATACTTACTAAATGTGAGATCCTGGGCAAGTCACATAACATTTCTAAACATTAGTTTTTTTTTTAATCTATAAAATGGAAAGAATCATACTGTTTTAGTACCTCATAAACTTGTTTTGAGATTACAATTAGATTATATATAGATATATAGATATGATATAGATATAGAGAAAGAGTACTTGGGAAATTATAAAGGAAGTCTTCAAGTTTCAGATTATTTTCTCAGGCTTATATGCTAAGTTATAGATAGCTTAAGGGAGATCCCCAGCAAGGACATCACAGATTCTTGAGTACTTACTTTGGTTACATAGAAGGAAACTGACCTGAAAGGTTAAGTGACTACCCCAAGGTCATATGGCTATGTATGTCAGCCAGAACACAAAGTCAGATTTTCGTGACTCTAATTCCAGTATATGATCCACTAGGCAAGCAACATTGCCCCTCAAACTTTTGGTATCAATGTATTTAGCTTCTTCTGATGCCATACCCTTAAAAGAAATGGAATGTGACTATATTTGCCATTCTCTCATTGTAGTGTATTGAATGACAGCATGGCTCTCAAAAACTATTGAAAAGGGGGCTTCCTAGACATCCAGGAATTGATGCAGAGTGAAATGTGAAGAACCAGGAGAACATTGTATACAGAAACTTAAACACTGTGGTACAATCAAATGTAACAGACTTTTCTACTAGAAGCAATGCAATGACCCAAGCAATTGTGAGACTTATGAGAAAGACTCTATTCACATTCAGAGAAAGAACTGTGGGAGTAGAAATGCTAAAGAAAAACATTTTGTTAATCACATGGTTCAGTTGGGATATGATTGGGGTTTTGGTGTTAAAAGATCACTCTAAGGGGCAGCTGGGTAGCTCAGTGGATTGAGAGCCAGGCCTAGAGACAGGAGATCCTAGGTTCAAATCTGGTCTCAGACACTTCCCAGCTGTGACCCTGGGCAAGTCACTTAACTCCCATTGCCTCGCCCTTACTACTCTTCTGCCTGGGAAACAATACACACAATGATTCCAAGATGGAAGGTAAGGGTTTTGTTAAAAAAGAAGATCACTCTATTGCAAATAAGAATATTATGGAAATAGGTTTTGAACAATGATACATATATAACCCAGTGGAATTGCTCATCAGCTCTGGGAGGGGGTAGGGAAGAGGGGAGGGAAAGAACATGAATCATGTAACCATGAAAAAATATTCTAAATAAATAATTTTTAAGAAAAGAAAGAAAAGAGGGCTTCCTGAAAAGTACACCTTACCTCCCCAGGGCAACAATTATGACAGTCATCTTCTGCTTCACAACAAAAATACAGACTCTGTTCTCAGTTGCAGTAAAGGCTAATAACACACAAGAAATGAATTTCTCTCCATCTATTTTTCATTCAACCTCCTCCCAGAATAAGAATTCTACCTCAGCCACTTCATCTCCCCAAGAGAAAATAAGGTCACATACTTTCTCTCCCCCTCCCCACCCCCCTCTCTCTCTCTCTCACACACACAGAGTCTCACTCCCTGTTCCAAAAGTCTTAGAGCACCTAGCTACATGTTTGAGACAAAATGAGAAGATGGAGTCTGTCTTTAAGGCACTCCTATTCTCCTAGGGAAGAATAGACATGGGTACAATATTTAAACCAACACAGAAGTACAATATAATTTGAGGAAGGAATGTATTCTAATGACTAGACAGGACAGGAATGATTTCCCAAAAGAACTGACACCTGAAATAAACCTTGAAAGAAGCCAAAGTTTTGAAGAGGCAGTGGGAAGGAAGGCTTGCCTTCCAAGTACACAGGACAGACTGTGCATAGGCACAAGGTAGGCCATGTAATACTCAGACTGGAGAGAACATAAAGGAGAGTAATAAAAATTAGCTCTGAAACTATAGGCTAAAGCCAGTGAAGACATTCACTTTTAATACCATTATTCTTGGTTCCTCTCCACCACCACCATCCATGGGGGGGAGACTGTCACTGAAAATGCCCAGAATCAGGAGATGGATGCCTTATTTGTGGGACAACAAGTGAAGGACCACAGAGGATCTGGAGAGAAGTAAAGTCAAGGAGACTGGAGAGTGAGAAGGGCAGATTGTGAAGGACTTTACAACCAAAGAGCAGACTTTAGATTTGGTCCTGGCAGTGATGGAGAGCTACTACATTTTAATGAGAAAGAGTACACATGCTTAGACTTATATTTTAGGAACAACAGACATGAAATAGACCCTGTCCTTGAGAAACTTACATTCTGCTGGTGGGGATAAAGGGAGGAGGATAGACCATGTACCCAGATAAATAAATGCACCATATGTCAAGATGGAGAGAAGGCTAAAAATCAGGCATGCCCTCAAGAGAGTGGAGGCCTGGAAACTGAACAGAACCTTGAGTCATGGGTAAAATTCCAGGAGGGATAATTTTGTAGGTAGATTCTGAATCATTTTCAGTAACATCTCAGAAGGAATCAAGGGTATGACTAGACTTTATATAATAAAATGGAGCCCCAACCCTTTATACTGATAAAAACAAATAAATGAAAACTGAAAAAAGCATTTTTGAAAGTTCTTGCAAAATGAAAATAACTGGAAAAATATTTTTTGAACTTTTACTATGTGCCAAGTACTCTGCAAATTACTGGAGATACAAATTCAAAATCTAAGGCAGTTCCTGTCCTCAGGAAACTTACATTCTGATTAGGGGCAATAATAGATAAAGTGATGTGGAGGCCAGAGAGGATCATCTTAGATTGATTTTGTTATAGGGATGGTAAGCAGAGTCACAAAGGAAGAGATGAGGCATTCTTTCCAGGAACCACAACAGAGGTGATTTCAATTACAGCTCCAGAACTGGACTCTCCTTTCAGCTCCCTTTTTCTACATGATTAGAAGAATGGGGAGAGAGCATAGTCACAGCAAAACGGCTGATGAGGAGATGCTCAGGGGGTGAAGTGAAGGTATGCTGAAGCCATGTCCAGAGAGAGTATGTCACGGAGATCACCAGCCATCAGAGTAAGAGTTTATTGGGAGTTTGCTCTAAGGTACTGATTCTAGAGTCCTTTGATGATTACTACCGCCATGACTTTGTATAAGTCATTTAATTCCCCAGGCTTCAGTTTCTTCATCTTAAAATGGAGGAACTGGCCTACTTTGCTTTCTGAAGTCTAAGCTAAAGACCCAAAATGCCACAGTCCTCCCAACAGAAACAGTCTTTCTCCTTGGACCTCATAAACACTTAGTCTATCTATTTTCAACAATTATATTAGTCTATTTAAGTCTACCCCTCCACTCCTGCAGCCCCTTCCTCCCATTAATGAGTTCCTCCCAGGTCATATTTGAAGGAAGTGTCCAAGTCAGTCATTCTTCGTTCTTTTCCAACTCTGCTCCTGATCGTGGATTCTGCCACCATGGTATCATAGTGCCTGCCTTTGCCATCCCATCCCTCTTTTCAGCTTCTTTCCCTGGAATATAATCTCATTAAGGGCAGAGATGGTCTTCTTTATGCTTGTATTTGTATACAACACACCAAGTAAACAGAATATATGCCTATTTACTTCTCTGCATGTACAGGTGTTGAGTACATCTTCTATAGAGAGGGCTTGTGGAAAGCTCAGACGAGAATCCCATAGGATGGGGAGGTTTCAGTCTAGGTTCACAGATGGCACATCTACATCACTGAAATCACTGATCTTTCCAATCACGTGTCGCTGTCCTATCATCCCTATTGGATTCTCAGCTCCTTGCAGATGAGGATAAGGATGAGACTTAGGTCTTTTCCATCCCTGAATACCTGAGTACCTAGCATAGCATACTGAACACAGTAATTCCTTTCTAAGTATCTGTTGCATTTACTTGAAGATGAACTCATTTTGGTCTTTAGGTTTTAAAACATCTGATTCATTCAAATAATCCTGGATTTCTTCCCTTGAATACACATCACCTGCAAGATAGCGCATAAATTTAAAGTTGAGAAGGAATTTAGTTATTTACTCTGGCCCCTACAAGTTACAAAGAAGTAAACTGAGGCTCAGAGAGAATGATTTGCCTATGGTTGTACATGTTATATATCAGAGGTAAGATCAATAAGCATCTACCATGCCCTAGGTGCCATGTTAGGCATTGGGGATACAAGTACCAAAATGCCATACCCCCAACTCAAAAGGGAGTTTCCATTCTCCTGAGTGATAGTGAAAGAATGGCTTCCTGCCTCCATCCACACAAAGCCCTCCATCCTCCCACATTCTCCCTTCTTATTTTGACCACTTCCAGTGCCAAATTCACCAATATTCAGCACAATGTTTTAAACCTCATCAATGGCTGAATCAGGGCTGAACTTTTTAAATAAATGCTTAATGAATTCTTTCTGATTGATCCCAGGTAAGAACAGGATGGAGGAAGACATTTCCTATTTGATTAGAGAAAAGAAAGAGGGAGTTTATTTATTTCAGTTGGAGCCTCTCTTTGGAGGCTGGAGAACTCAATGGGACTCCCTAAGTGAGGTTCTTCAGGAACCAGGTTTAGAACACAAAAGAATTCTACCTTCCAAAAGGGGGAGAGGAGTCTGACTGGCCTAAGGGAGTCTTCCTCTGATTCTAGGTTAGTGAGAGTGATCAAGAACAAGGCAATCGATTGGCAGTTGGGGTTGGCAGAAGAAAAGGGGGCTTCCTTCAAGTAGATGGCCTGATTTTTACAAAATGAGAAACAGCTTTGACGTCAACACTGTCCCTGAACTGAACTGTTTTTAGGTTCATTTTGGGTTCAGTTAAATTATCCCTTCCTTCCTGCCTGTCTCCATGCCACTATTTCCCCTAACCCTGACAGCATTGTCCCTCCCCTCTGACCTCTTTTGGACTGACCAGGGGACCTCACGTTTCCCACCCACCCCAGTCCGTTTCCTAACCAAGGTTTCTCTTGAAGACCAGTTGTGGCATCTGGGAGGAGGGAGCTCATGGAGAAATGGCAGAGTTTCTGATGAGGGGGCTGGCAGGGTGGTACTAAGCACAGCCATCTCGGGGTGCTAGCAGTGAACCATAGGTCATAAGAATGGGGAGGAAGGAGTGGCAAGTGTGCCTCTGTGTGTCTTTTCTCTATACTGCTTTCAACTGCACAACTCTCAAAATCACTGTGGTATAACTGATACCTATTGGTCCTATTTAGAACTTCAACTTTCATCTGCCCTCCCCACCCCACAAATGTTGGGCCTAGAAACACGATGTTGGATAGACATGGATTCAGGAAGACCTAAGACACGACTACCTTTCTTATTCAGAGCAGATCACTTAAACTCAGTCTGCCTCAGTTTCTTCATCTGTAAAGTGGGGATACTAATAGCACCTCCCCCCCCAGGCTTGATATGAGTTTAAAAAATGATATAATTGAAAAACACTCTAAAAACCTATAAATGCTAGTTAGCATTCACCAATCTTGTGAGATTCAGACCTATTCTTTTAGGGTTTGTGATCACTAGATTTTATTTTACTTTATTTGCTGCAGTAGGAACTACTACAATTCTCCCCCAAACTCAACTTTCTCCAAAGAGCACCTTCCCCTTCCCTTAATCACAGAATTTAGGATTCAGCTGCGGGGTTCCCACTTACTAGTACAGATGGCCACCACTTGGAGGAATGCTGACCTAGGAAAATTGAGTCTCATAGAACAAATATACTCCAGGGTGGCAGACAGTTCATATTTCACAAATATTCCCTGCAGGGTACTTGAAATAGGGAGCTGCCCAAGTGCATCATTTGTCTGTAGATCACTCACTATCCAGCTGATGGATTACAAAGAGACGGAAAGCTTTAAGCTAAAAGTCATCCGAGTCAGCTGCCGATGGAAGATAATCAGAAATGATCAGACTCTTCTGAAACACTGACATAAATCTAAGTGAAAGATGATTTAATTCATACCCAAGTAAGCAGGGGCACACCTGGAGTGTAAAGGGAGGTGTGCCATTGAGTCAGCACCCCACAAACTCCCCTGCTCAGTCACAGATTCCTCTGCAGGCTACCCTTCTGACTCTCTGAACTTTCTCTAATGACTCCACTATAGAAACCTCTTCCCTCTGGCACTTTACTTTTCCCCTTAACTTGTCCAACTGGAAGTGCCCTTTGCCTCAGTAGCCTCTCCCTCCCTTTGCTTGGCTGTCTACTGGCAGAACCTTCATTTTTAGGAGGAGGTTGAGGTGCCCCTTATCTTCATTCCTTCTTTCCCTTGCTTTTTAGCTCCCCTCTTATGTGTTCTCTTCCCTCATTGGAATGTAAGCTCCTTGAGGACAAGCTTGGCATTTCTTTCTTTCTGCTTGTATTTGTATTCCCAGTGCTTAGCACATTGCCGGGCACATCAACTTAATAAATGCTTGTTGACTTGATATAATTAATGGGGACCAAAAAATACATACTTCACAAATTTAGCATCTTTCTATGGCCTTGTAGTATATCTCACATTTAGAATGTCCTGATCTCCTCTTTACTTTCTGCTTTTACCAATTTCCTCATGATCAAAGAAAGCTGAATGGCTCCCATTGACTTGGTCAAGGGCAAAGGGCAAAACTCTATTCGCTAACTGCTCACAAGTAGAAAGACATTTGTTTGTCCCTTGTTTTTGAAGAGGACCAATGACACCCAAAGGGTGATATCTTGCTTGTGTGTTAATTGGATTTAAGTGAGGCAGAGTTGGGCAAAGTTCTCAGCCCTACTCTCTTTGCTCTAGTCATTGAAGTCCAGTAGCAAACAAAAGTCAAGATGACTGGCAAGATCCTGGGATACAATGGACAACCTTGGCACCTTCCATGCCTAACCAAGCTCTAAGTGCTCCACAGAGCCTGTTGTGGTCACCTTCATGACTGATTGAACAAACTTCTCATTCACCCATTCTACTAGAAGTCTTTATACACTTAGCTCCTACCATAGAGAGCTAAAATGGACCTGATTAAATGGAAGCTACTTGAAGTAAGCTCCCACTTTATTTCTGTCTTTGGCTGATTTGACTCTTGTCAAGAGGCATGGTGGTTCCAAATTCTCTCTCTAAGCCCATGTAATTCTACAAGTGACAGAGCACCCAGAAGTCCTGGTCTCAATGGGTCATATGGGACGTGTTTATCAGTCAAGTGATTGATCCAGACAAAACTTTTAATTGGCCAGATTCTGATGTGATGTAAATGGATCCAAAAGTGGGCTTTGAGAG